>NC_064852.1:112141955-112231955 GCF_024139225.1 Suncus etruscus | reverse complement strand
TGAGGATTGAAATGGAATTTTTCTATTTTTAGCCATATGTCTATCCTCTGAATTGTTTGTTGATCTGTTATCTAATTTTATATTGAGTTATTTAATAGTCCTTTATATTTTAAGTATGTTGTATATAGTTTTTCAGACTATCTTATATCTCAGTGCATTATTTTTCTCCATATAAAAATTATACATTTTTACTGGCAAGTTGGGGAGCAAGAATGGTGTGGGAGGCACTTAGGGAACATTGGTGGAGGTAAGTTGACGCTGGTGGTGGGATTGGCCCTGATTCATTGTATGTCTGAAACTCAACTATGTAGGACTTTGTAAATCAAAATGATTTCAATCAAAATAAAATTACACATTTTGACAGAACCAAATCTAAGGATATATTCTATATGAATTCTTTGTATTTTTAGTTTTTTATAGTTTTTATATGTGATGTGAGGCATAATTTATTAATTTTATAAATATATTATCTTTAATAAATATATTACTAGTAAGAGAAAGTAAATTCCATATTTGTGTAAAATATATTTTATCTACATGTTAATGTATAATTTTAAATATCATTTTCACTTAAAATTTAAAACAATATTTTTTAAAAATTGAGGTAATATTGATTTTAGGACTGTAAACATTTCTGAAGTACAGTTTCATACTTTTTCAAATATCTTGCCATGCCATCACTGCTACTAATATATGATCAATTTATCAATGAGTAGGCTTTTATAGATTATCTGGGTGTGTCCAATTTAATCATATCACTTCTCTATTTTTTTTCTTCTTAAAAAATTTTACATTAACTTAATTTTATTGTTTTTGTTTGTTTGTTTTTGGGCCATACCCTGCAGTGTTCAGGGGTTACTCTGGCTCTGCACTCAGAAATCACTCCTGGCAAGCTCTGGGGACTATATGGAATGCCTGGGATTAAACGCAGGTCAGCTGCATGTAAGGCAATTGCCCTACCTGCTGTGCTATTACTCCAGCCCCCATTACCTTTATTTTAAATACCATGATTTACAGTGTTGTTCATAATACAGTTGTTTCTGGTGTTTAATGTTCCAACACTTTCCCAACACCAGTGTAACATTCCCTCCACTATTCTTAGTTTCCCAACCTTCCTGCAGCCTTCCCCTTTGTAGGAATACATAATTTATTTAATATTGCTTGAAACAACTAAATAGTAATGGAATTATTTTTTAAATTTTTTTCTTTATTTAAACATCTTGATTACAAATATGATTGTGATTAGGTTTCAGTCATTTAAAGAACACCCCCCTTCACCAGTGCAACATTCCCACCATCAATGTCCCAAATCTCCCTCCATTCTACCCCACCCCACCTGTACTCTAGACAGACTTTCCAGTTCCCTCATTCATTCACATGATTATGGTAGTTCTCAGTGTAGTTATTTCTATAACTGCACTCACCACTCTTTGTGGTGAGCCTCATGAAGTGAGCTGGAAGTTCCAGCCCTCCTCTCATTGTCTCTAAGGATTGTTGCAAAAATGACTTTTATTTTCCTTAAAACTCATAGATGAGTGAGACTATTCTGCATCTCTCTCTTCCTCTGACTTATTTCACTCAGCATGATAGTACTCCATGTACATCCATGTATAGGAAAATTTCATGACTTCATCTCTCCTGACGGCTGCATAATATTCCATTGTGTATATGTACCACAGTTTCTTTAGCCATTTGTCTGTTGAAGGGCATCTTGGTTGTTTAATGGAATTATTATTATTATTTTTTGTTTTTTGGGCCACACCCAGCATTGCTCAGGGGTTACTCCTGGCTGTCTGCTCAGAAATAGCTCCTGGCAGGCACGGGGGACCATATGGTACACCGGGATTCGAACCAATCACCTTTGGTCCTGGATCGGCTGCTTGCAAGGCAAATGCTGCTGTGCTATCTCTCCGGGCCCAGCATTATTTTTTTTAAAAAAACTTTTTTTTTTTTTTTGGTTTTTGGTTTTTGGGCCACACCCGGCGGTGCTCAGGGGTTACTCCTGGTTGTCTGCTCAGAAATAGCTCCTGGCAGGCACAGGGGACCATATGGGACACCGGGATTCGAACCAACCACCTTTGGTCCTGGATCGGCTGCTTGCAAGGCAAACACCGCTGTGCTATCTCTCCGGGCCCTTAAAAAAACTTTTATTGAAAGAAAATTTGTGGAAATTGTCAAATATTTCATTGTCATTAGTCCAATGAAGATTGACTAAACTGTTTATTGCCAATTGAACATTCCATTGTTGGTTTTATTTGTTGGGCTTATGTAGCTTCTATGATAATTTCACATTTAATTTGCTGTGTTACTACTGGGAAGTCAATATTAAAATATGGAAGTGTCACATGACAGCAGTGCTGTCCAGGACTTTGAAGATCTGTGGAGCTGGACTGATGAGCTCATATGGCCACAACCATGGTTCATGGGTGTGGCTTCCAGGACTTCTGGAAGAACAGGAGTACAAAGGTGTGGGGGCCAAAAAGGGGCCCTGCCCTGGTTCCATATAGTCCCTGGAGATGTCAGTTACAAAACCTGCAACCCTGGAGATTGGTTAATGGTTAAGGGTCTCTGCAAAGAGAAGTGGAGAAGTTGTGCAGTTGGGCCATTAGTGAGGCAGCTGTTGTAGGGTGGGGTCCATGTGTTGCTCTGTGTGTGGCCTTTGTGTGTTGTGTGTGCAACTGCAAGGGCTTCAGAAAGATGGGGGACTTGCCTCACCCCCTTCGAAGGAACCCCCATTAGATCAGATGTGAAGCCAGTATCTCTGAGTTTTTGCTGTTAGTTTTGCTGCTCTTTTTGTTTTGTTTTTGTTTTGTTTTTGTTTTTTTGGGTCACATCCGGCAGCACTCAGGGGTTAGTTAGAAATCGCTCCTGGCAGGCTCATCTGGGATACCGGGATTCGAACCACCATCCTTCTGCATGCAAGGCAAATGCCCTACCTCCATGCTATATCTCCAGCCCAAAGTTTTGCTGCTCTTTTGAGAGTTAGGTGAGTCTGTGATGCTGGTCTGTTGAACAGACATGGTGGTTGACTCCCAGATTCTTTTTTCCAAATAATGCCTTCTCCTTGCTTTATTATATCCAATTGATAAGTGATATCATCTAGTATTTATCTTTTTTCTTCTAAATTATTTTACTTAATTTGACCCCCTTTAGTTTAATTGACACAAAATGGCAAATATTTATCTTTTATTTTGTTTTTGGGCCACATCCATCATTGCTTATGCCTGGCTCTGTACTCAGGGATCACTTCTGCAGGTGCTTGGGGAAATCATATATAGTTCCAGGCATGAACCAGGGTCAACAATGTCAAAGGTGCATAGTGGCTTACCCCTGGTCAGATCTCTAAGACCCCTTATTTTTTCTTATAGCTGATTACTATTCCATTTTTTAATCTATAACCTTATCATTTTTGGCTACACATTTGTCATTGGACACTTTAATTGTTTTTATAGTTGGTCAGTTCAGTTGTGAATAGACATGTAAGAACTTAGATGTGCATGTGTCTTTATGGATTAATACTTTTGTGTTCAGACAGATTCCCTGGGAGTGGAATTGTTGGGTCACATGGTAGACCTAATTTTTGTTTTTCCTTTTGTTTTTGGTTTTTGGAATGAACACACACAAATAGTGCTCAGGAGTTACTCCTGGCTCTGCTTCAGGAATTACTCCTGGCAGGCTTGGTGGATCAGATGGGTTGCTGGGGATCTAACGTGGGTCTGCCTTGTGCCTTGTGCTTGACTTCCCCGTTGTGTTTTTACTCTAACCTTATTTATTATTTCTTTTGGGGCCACATCAAGTTGTGCTCAAGCTTTTCTCCTGGTGTCTGTGCTAAGGGATTCACAGATGCCAGTGCTGGGGGCAGTGTTTCCAGGAATTGAACCAGGCACATTCTAGGCAAGTGACTTAACTCCTGTATTATCTCTCTGGTTCTAGTAGATCTTTTTAATATTTTGAGAAATTTCCATTATGTTTCCCATAGAGGCTTGACAAATATATATTCCCAACAATACTGTTCAGAAGTTCCTTTCCCCCCCATATCTTCATCAAACTTGTTTTTGGCCTACTTAATATATACCATTCTCACAGTTATGAGACTTGTCATTGTAGTTTCAGTTTGTATTTCACTATAAAAAGTAATTATGGGAGGTTTTTTTCATGTGGTTATTTAAGTCTTTTCTTTGGTGAAGTGTCTGTTAAAGTTTTCTTGTAATTACTTTGTTTAGGCTTTATCTTTTCTTTTAATTCAGTCTTGGTAGGTTGTTGGATTTTAAGACTTTGTTTATTTAGAGGGGGGCATTCAACTTTGTGGTTTGAAGTTTTTTGTTGTAGGCTTTTATGGTTCTTTGCACTGCTATAGTGTTTTCTTTTTCTTCATCATTTATTTATTTAGATTTTGAGGTATAACCAGAAGCACTCAAGGGCAATTCCTGCCTCTCTGCTCAGAAGTGACTCCTAGTGGTGTTTGGGGACCATATATGCCTTCACTTCTGTACTAAATTTGGCTCTGTCCCATTTTTCTCTCTTTTATTTCTGATCCTATTTTAGGGTTTTCTCAGTTTTTTCCTTACAAACTTAACTAAGGATTTACAAGTTCATCTATTCATCTCTTTCAAAAAAAATCATCATCTGTATTGCCTTTTTTATGTTCTATTTTATTTATATAGTTTTAGGTGTCTTTTGTGACTTTTTTCTAATACTTTTTGTTGTGAGGTTAAGATTGATATTTTTCTTTTTTTTTTCTGATGTCAGCCTACATTGCTATGAACATTCCTCTTAGTAATTTTTTTTTGTTTGTTTTGGGCCACACCCAGCATTGCTCAGGGGTTACTCCTGGCTGTCTGCTCAGAAATAGCTCCTGGCAGGCACGGGGGACCATATGGGACACCGGGATTCGAACCAACCACCTTTGGTCCTGGATCGGCTGCTTGCAAGGCAGACGCCACTGTGCTATCTCTCCGGGCCCTCGCTTAGTAATTTTTTGAGTGATTTATTTCTCTTTCCTTATATTCCAATAACTCAAGTTTTCACTTTTTTCTCAGGAATTTGTTTAGTTTCCCCTTTGGTTTCCTCATGGACTCAGCTAGTATTCAGTAACATGACACTTAATCTCCATGTATTTGAGCCTTAACAGTTTTTAAAAAGTGACTGATTATTTGTTTTACATCATTGTGTTATGAAAAGATATTTACTATGATTTCATATTCATGTCTATACTTTTTATTTCATTTTTTCTTACTTTTTGAGTTTTGGGATTCACCTGACAGTTCTCAAGGGTTACTCCTGGTTCTGCACTCAGTACTCACTTTTGGTAATGCTCCAAGGCCCATGTCAAGGTTCCAGAAATTGGACAAGTCTTGTCATCCTTGTGCAAAAGAGCTTAACCACTGTTCCATCTCTCATGTCTTTATTATACTGGTCTGTGTCCCAGCATGGGATCTATTCATGGGAGTTTTCAATGGGCAGCAGAGAGAATTTGACCTTGGGTAGAAAAACGATAAAATATACTATGCTTTTTAAAAATATTTGTGTAATGCTTTTGCTGACTTTTCTTTTTTAGATCAATTCAGAACGTGAGACAAATGGGTGCTGCCTTGCCCTCTCAGTTGGTTCCTGCTGATGTAATTCCTGAGGAAATGAATGAGGACGATCCTGGAGTCAGAGAAGAGAGGCCCCCTAGGAGTGGTGAACCTCAAGAGGAGTTAGATTCCAGACCTAGTCAACCTCAGGAGAGCGTGCAGAATGTTTCCATTCGACCTTCGGTTATTCAAAAGTTGGAAAAGGGTCAGCAGCAGCCCTTGAATCTTGTTTATAAAAGTGGGGATGGCTTAAAAGAATTTAATCCAGTAGGTGTCAGTCAAACTACAAAGAATGGACAAAACATAGTATGTCCCTCAGTGAATTCTAATGTTCCTGCTGGCCATTTGCTAGAAAGTTCAAATGGTTTTAAGTCAGTTACAACTAATACTACTAAGTTGCTACATTTGGAGTCTGTTAGTAAGCATGACCCCAACAAAGCTGACAGATACTTTGAAGGGCAAAAAAGAGGCTCTAGAAACACTGTGCTAACATCTGCTGTAAAAATATCTCCAGTTTTATGCCAGAAATATAATGAATCAGATCAGAAATCTGTAAGTGTAAATTCAGAAAAATTGATTATTCAGGGAGCTATAAAACCTTCAAATAAAACTTTGTCAACTGGCTTAAAATCTCATGAATCAGTAGGTGCTGAAGGCTTCTCAAAATATGAATCTCTTTCCAAATTAGCAGTAAACCCATCTGTAAATCCAAATAAAAATGAAATGCCTTCTCAGCAAGGAATCTTTGAAGATTCCATTTCAAAGCATTCTGGAGAATTTTCTAAGATGTATTGTGCCCAAGAAGAAGAGCTTATAGTTGTTAATCAGTCAGCCTTTCTGAAACAGAAGCCCTCAGCAGGTTCTGAAATGAAATTCCAATCTGGCCATCTTCAAGCATCATCTGATCAACCTGAAGAGAATGTACCAGACCTTAAGGAGGAAAATAAAAAAGGCCAAGGAAATAATAAGAATGCTTTGGGAGGTTCTGAAATGAGTGTTGATTACAGATCCTCTTTTAATGTACTAACTGACCAATCCGAAGTAATGACCAGAGAAACAAATCTTTCTAAAGAAATAGACATTGATTTGCAAGACACACGTGATGAATCTTACTCCTTTGAAATAAGTTCAGATGACTTTTTTCAGTTGACTGAGAATCAGAGTCATGCAGATGTCAAAGACACAAATATCCAGAAGGCAGTACCCATTAGCCTGGTAGATGAAAGCTATAATTCCAGTGATTCTGAGATGGATTTTGACTGTGATGCTTCACTTCAGCTTGTAGCTGATTGTCTTCAAAAACCCACAGAAGAGAACCTTTCTAAAGAGGTATACATTGGTTTGGTAGACAAGAACTATGGATCTAGTAACTCTGAAATAAGTGCTGATTCTGCTTCCCCACTTCAGTCAGTCGTCGACCAACTCCCAGTGGTTAGCTTGGAAACAAAACCTCAGAAGTATCATATTTACTTGGTTGATAAGGAGTATGGATCAAGTTCTTCTGAAGCAAGTTTTGATGATGATATCTCCCTGAAATCAATTCTTGACCTTCCTCAACTGACTGTCAAAGAAAACAACCTTCAGGTTGTCTACTTGGAAGATGAGGATCATGATCCTGGTAGTGCTGAAGCACATCTTGGTTGTGACATCGCTCTCGAGACAGCAACAGATGACCCTCAGAAAGCTGACAAAGAAGTAAATCTTCTTGAGGAGGATGGTGCCATGGAAATAAATCCTTGTGGATTTCAGGGTCTTAAAATCGATGTCCATGCTCATGTGGTGGCTGACCATTCACAAGTAACACTCCAAGGGGTAGATCCTCAAGAAGTAGCTATTGACTTGGAGAACAAGGATGATAATTCTAGTGATTCTGATCTCAGTTTTGCATCTAACGTGTCCCTGTATCAGTCAACAAATGATGAACCTCAAGAGATTTTGAGTGAAGACAGTGAGGAAGAGCCAGATATTGACATGGAAGTTAAGAGCTCTGACTGTTCCAGTTCTGACTTGACCTTTGATTCAGATCCTCCTTTCATATCTGCCACTGAGCGTTCTGAGTTGGACATTGCAGGAATAATGAAAAAATACAAACATCTGGAAGATAAGAGTTATGGGTCAGATAGTTCTGAATTAACTTTTGATTCTGATTTGTCTCTTTGCTCAGTTGATCAATGTCAAGTAGCTGTTTATGAGGAGAAACCTATAGACCCAGAAAGTCAGGGCAATAAACCTTGTGTGTCTGAGATAAATTTTGATTCTGATATGCCTCTTCATTCAGGCAATGATCAACGTGCAGTTACTTTAAAACAAATACTCACTCAAAAGAAAGAGTATGCATATTCAGAGAGTATACATGGTCAGCCCAGTGATTTTGAGATGCAATGGGAGTCTTCTGCTCCTTCTCAGTCAGTGACTAATCTCACAGAAGTTGCTGTTAAAAGACTGGACCTTCCCAAAGAAGAACAGGCACATTCAGAAAATAAGGAATATGAGTCTAGTTGTTCTGAATTAAATTTGGATTGTAATAGTTTTGATGCAATGACTGAACATTCTGAAGGTCCCATCAAAGATGTGAACATTCAGAAACAAAAGTATAGGCACTTAGAAAATAAAGATAACGAACCTAGTACTTTTAAAATCGGCTTGAAATCAGATGATCCTCTCGGTTTAGTGACTGACCATCTAGACATAACTGCTAAAGAACTAAACCAGAAAGAAGAACCGACATGCTCAGAGTACAAGAACAACAGGTTAGGTGTTTCTGAACCAAGTTTGTATCCCACCGTCTCTCTTCCATCACTGACACACAGACCTGGAGTGGTTGTTAAAGAAATCCAGCTTCAAAAAGAAAAGCATTCAAGCTCCAAAGATAAAATGGCCAAATTTAGTGACCCTGAAATAAATTCTGATTTTGAAGCTCCTTATTGTTCAATGAATGAACCTCATAAGGTTGTGAAAGAAATAAATGCTCAGAAAGAAGCACCTGCTGTCAGCAACAAAAGTGTCATATGTAGAAGCTCTAAAATAATTTTGGATCCTGGTGTACCTCCTCAGTTCATGACAGAAAAACCTCAAATAGCTGTTTTACAGAAAGCCCATGTTGATGTGGGAGATGAACTACCTGAATCTAGAGGTTTTGAAATAAAATTTAATAATAAGAACCCCTTTTATTCAGTCATCAATCAATCTAAATTAACCCTTTTAAAGGAAAAGTATATTGATCTGGAAGGTACAGACAGTGAATCTAGTGAGTCTAACATACATTTTCATTCCACGGAAGTTCTTACTCCATTAACAGAACAATTTCAGGAAGCAGATAGCCAAGTAAAGCCACAGAAGGCAGATACTGGCTTCGGAACTAGGATGGGTGAAGCTGTTGATTCTAAACTAAATGATTCTGATATATCTTTTCAGTCTGTAGCAGAACAATCCGAAGTAAGTGCTAAACGACTTAAACTTGAAAATCAAAGTCATGTGTACTTGGGAGATAAGATCATCCAATATAAAGACCCTAACAAGAACTTGAATTCCAATTACTTAGTGCAGTCAATAGTTGGCCAACCTCCAATAAACATTTTGGGGCAAGAACAAATTGAACTGGAAGAGAAGCATCAGCAGTTTTGTGGTTCTGAAGTAAGCTTTGATTCTGATGGTCCTGTCCAGTTAGTGGCTGACCAGCTTAGAGAAACTGTTAAGGAAATTTGTCTTTGGAAGGATGCAGCTGATGTGGAAGATAACACGGATGCCCATAAAGATCTTGAAATTTTATATGAATCTGGTTCTGTCTTTACATCAGTATCTGGCCAACCTGAGGACATCCATAATGGGACCCACCTTTGGAAGAAGCATACTGATGTGGAAGATAAAACAGTTGAGCCCAGAAATTCTGAAATAAATTTTGCTTCAACTGAACCTGTACAGTTTGTGACTAATGAATTTCAAGAAAATATTACAGAACTGAATCTTAGGGAGCGGCAAGTTTGTATGGATGCAAAGGGCTACAAACTCAATGATTCTGAAGTAATTTATATTTCATCTAGTCCTCTTCCATCAATAACTGAGCACCGACAGAGTTTAGAAGAAGCACATGGCAGTTTGGGAGAGGAGAACGATGATCTTTCTGGACCCAAAATTCATTTTGCTCCTGACAATCCGCTTGAGTCAGTGACTGACCATCTTCAGAGGGGTGTTACAGAAATATGTCCTTGGAAGGAAGGTCACGTTTACCTGGAAGATACTGGTTATAGGTTTGGCAGTTTTGAAGTGAACTGTGATTCTGATACTCCCATTCACTTTGTGACCAATACATCTGTCACAACTGTCAAAGAAATAAACTTGCAAAGGAATGTTGCTAATGACTTAGCAGACAAGAATTATGATCCTACTATTTCTGAAATCAAATGTAATTCTGGTGTTTGTCTTCAGCTGAAAGTGGATGAACCTCAACTGATCTGCAATGAAATAGACCTTGAGAAGGAAGAGCATGGCATGGAAGAAAAGACCGGTGATTCTGAGATAATGTGTGATTCTGATACCCGTCTCCAAATAGTCCTTGACCAAGATGAAGTGTCAGTCAGGGAAACCAATCTCCAGAAGATGGTTGTTATGGATCTAGTGACTGGAGATAGTGACTGTGAAGTGATTTCTGATTCTGAAACTTTCCAGCCTGTAGTGATTGACTCGCCTCCCATGACTGTACAGGGGGCCTTTTGCATTAACACAGAACATTTTGATCTAGAAGGTGACAGCCAAGAATCCTGTGTTTCTGAACTGAGATACCCTTGTGAAGCTTCTGGCTCCAGAACAAAGAAATCCAAGGACACATTCAAAGTCGTAAACCAGAAGAAAGACTACATTATTCTGCAGGAGTCAAGCTCTGAGTCTTATGGTTCTGAAGTGAATTTTCAAACGGATTCCTCACCTCACACCATAACTTGTCAGACCAAAGAGCCCAATAAAAAAAAAATGAAATATAGTGACCCAGAAGGTAAGAAACGTAAATCAAAAAGCCCTAAAACAAGTGATACACAGGAAGGTTTATCTCAGTCAGTGGCTCATCAACAGTGGAAAGCTGACAAAGGATCCAGCTTCCAAAAAGATGGAGTCAATAATAACCGAAAAAAAAACAAGAAGCGTGACTCCAGTGTTTGTAGACTGGATTGTAGTGCCCTTCTTGAGTCAACCCATGATCAGAATGTCGATAAAATTGTGACTGTACAGTTAAAACATCTATCTCCAGAACCTCTGAGTGATGAACCAAATTTTCAGTGTGGCTCCTCACTTACAGGGGACCCTGGTGTGAATAAAGGAGACTTTGTTAAGAAGATGTGCTATACCCTGAAGGAAAGGAAGCTAGATTCCCAACCAAGTTCCTCTTCTGTGGTTGATTCTAATAAGACCGCAGATCCAGTGCAGAATGCTATTGAAGATAAATCTCAAGAGCCTGTTCTTGAAGCCTCCCCTCATGTCCCAGCATCCTTTGTGGGGAAAACATTGTCTCAGATAAGAAAAGAAGAGGACCTGAAGATCAATGCTCTTGTGAAGGAATTCAGGGAGGGCCGTTTCCACTGTTACTTTGATGATGATTGTGAGACCCATACAAATAAAAAAAAAAAAAAAAAAACCAAATAAAGGCAAAAAAGTGACCTGGGCAGATCTAGGTCAGGACACAGCCTCAGGTCACATTCTCTCAGCTAATGATTCAGGTGTTATTTTGGAAGTTAATGACTTTTCAGTGGCCTTTGATAAATTCAGCCATTCTTATCCAACAAAGATGCCTTATGATCTACCATGGCGAGCAGCTTCTCGTTGCCAGACTGTGAAACTCAGTCATGGAACCCAAACTAGCCTGATGAGTCACCCAGGGAAAAAAAGACTGAGACAAGCAGAAGACTCCCCGAAGAGGAAGCAATCACACAGAAAAAGGAAGAAGAGAGTCGAACCAGAAAGACTTGAATTTCCCCAGTCTTGTAATCACGTTTTGAAGCCTTTGCAACCCAATGCCTTACTTTACATTCTTTCTTCAAACGTTTATAAAGTAAAGGAAGAAGAATCCTCAAACTTGTCTACAAAGCTGCCCCTGTGTCTTGAAAATAATGGGGTTCTCAGAGTGCAGTATAAGTATAAGTTGATTTCCTTTGGTTGTTGTGATGAGCAAGTTGGCGTTAAGACTCCTTTGAATACAGGAGCCCCGCAGAACGAGGGCGATATTTGGGTTAACGTCCATTTTGATGGGAGTAAACTGAAAGAAGAAGACAATGATGACTTGCAAAACCCTGTAAAAGATCAACTAATGACACAGGAGAAGGAGGATGGAGATTGTGTGTCTTTGGAAAAACCAGAAAGTTTGAATTCTAATGAGGTTCCTAAGGGAAGTGATTTCCAGTTAACTCTTCCAGATGGTGATGTCACTCAAATCTCTCCAATGTCAGCCAGAGAGAAGAATTCAGAAAGTAAAAAGAAAATCCAGAAAAGGAAGTCAGCAGCTAAGATGTCAGGGTTAGCCCAAAAGGCTTGCCAACCAATCCTTTTCCAACCCCAAAAAGGAATTGCTTCCAAAGAGCAGTTAGTTTGGATTCATACCACCCTAAATGACATATTTAGAAAGTACATTACAAAATACTCTGTTTTCTTGCTTCATAGATATCAATCCAGAAGCACGCCTGTCAGACCACGTCTGAGTAAAAACCCTGATGCCGGTAGATCAAAGAAGCCCAAAAGAGAGACTCAAAAGCTTCTGAACCCAGTTCCTTCTGGTGCGGAGAAGGAAGCAGCAGATGCAGGCTCCCCTCTGAAGTGACTTGTGCAGGCTGCCCTGCACAAAACCCCTAAAGTGCTTCCCTGAAGCCCTTTTGTGGGGTTCTGCCAATTTCACAAGCATTGTTGGACTTTTTCCTCTGAAGCAGCCTGCACAGTATTGCAGAAAGAGGAATGATGAGAAGACATGCACTAGGCAAAAAAAAAATAAACAGACAGACAGACAAACAAACAAACAAACAAACAGAAACCCTTCGGACTGTGAAAATTGATGCTCTGAGAAATTTGTGTTCTTCAGTACTGTCTTCTGATAGAATCAGGTTGAGACTCACCCACCATGCTGTGTGGTAATGAGGAAGAGGAGAAGATTTTTGTTGTTGTTCAAACTAGTTAAAGAATCATTACTTCAGTGAAAATACATCTGTCTTTTTTTCATGGACATAACTCTCCCAATTTTGGTGGGAAAACAAACCCTCAAGTATTTTGCTATAGATGTTATTTTTTCAGAACTTTTATATTCATTTAAAATTGTTGTTTAAGATTATTTTATTTTTGAAGATCCCAAAACACTTTTTTGTCAATTGTTGTAGAAAAGCCTTTTTTTTAATTTCTAAATTTAGAACAGAATGCGTATTTTTGGTTTCCTAATCATGTCCCTCCTATTAACATTTAATTATTATATACTATGTCATCAGCATATACTATTGCAGGAGTGAACATAACAGACATTACATGCTATTTTATTTATTTATTTATTTATTTATTTATTTATTTATTTATTTATTTATTTTTCCAGATCAAACCCAGGGCCTCACACATGGGAGGCATGAACTTTACTGCTAAGTTAGCTGTCAATTTTCTTTGTATTTTTGAAATATTTATTTTGAAAAAAATCTTTTAGCTTTGCAAAATTGGTACAAAAAATTAGAAAGTATGTTTCAAAATATGTTTTTCCCCCACCAAATCTCATTCTAGAAACATGTTTATTTGGTGTGTTTCAGAGTTAATAGATTCTATCTGAATAAGGAAAAAGAAGACACTATAATAGATTATATCAGCTTTTGAGATGAGTTGACTACAAATGATCACCAAACAGTATAATTTATCTTTCCTAAAAAAGAGTTTCCAGAGAATGTGATTCCATAGTGTTTAATCCAGTTTTTAAAACATCTGGAGATTTTCTATCTGTAGCATAAACTTTCCTTGTTTGGACCTCTGTGTACCTTTAGTGTCTGTAGGTGTTTCTTGAACACTTTTCTAAGAGAAAGTGATCTATCTGCCAGTGTGATCTTTAAAAACAATGTAAAAAAATCACTTTTATGCTCCTTCATCTGGTTTGGTGGTTTGGTACAAAAATCCAGGTTATCTTGAACTTTCTTTCCTAACTGTATTTTGGACATAGGCACACCACTTTTTATATTTTGAATGGACCCCTAGTTTGATCATTTTGACAGAGCATTCTCTGTCAAATGAGTTATTCATACTATCGTGAATGAGTTAGTCATACTATTCTAATGACAAATGACCTAATAAAACTGAAACTAGGTGGAGATCCATTTTGCAAGTGAAAATTATGTAAATTAGCTTGACTTTCATTGAACTTACCAGTTGATTCCAACACTTTAAGGAAGAGGTTAAGAAATGCAGTTGAGGTCTTAGATATTAGGTACTGGAAGATGTTTAGAGTTTTGATTTGGGGATTTGGGACAGAAGCATCTAATTAGCTTCTTAATCCACCTCCTCCTTGTCTGTGATTACTGTTAAAGGAAAATGTGAACACCAGCTGTATTATATGATTACTATGTTTTATTGAAGCTCAATCAGTGTACTATAATTTTAGAGATAAGAATAATTTATCTTGAACTAATGGAGTATAGTGTAACAATTGGTCTAAGTGTAGTTGTTTGGTTTTTTTTTTTTCTCTCAGTGGTCATTATTTAACCTCTGGGGATGTCAGGATAGTCTTATGGTGTAATTTATTGACTTTTCATTTAAGGCAGTAAATTATGTTTTTGTAGAAAGGACAGATGCTTATATTTTTAGTGAAAAATTACTTCGACTTTGCCTTATATACAGATGCTTTAATTTTTTTCTGAAAATATTACTATTGGTCACCACTTAAAAATAGTCTTTCAGGGCCAGAGAGATAGTTCAGTGGACAGTGGCACATGCTTTGCATGTATGTAAGAAGCCAAGTTTTAGCCCATTTCCCCACTGGAATATCCCCTGAGTGCCATCAGGTACAGACCCCCCACCCCTTCATCCCATACACACACACTCCCCAAGCACAGAGCTAGGAATAGGCCCTGAATGTGGACCAAACAAACAAACAAAAATCCTTCAGTTTTAGGAAGAAAACAATATTAAGTAGGGAGTGAATGATTACTTACTATACAAAATGTGATATTAGTGGGTGTTATTGTTTTTCCCTTAGAAGTAGATATATAATTCCCTTTAAATATTATTAATAGACTTTTTCAAGCTTTTAGGATGTGTAAGGTGTAAATTTAAAATCATATTTATTATTAAATCATGCAAGAGGACATTCCTATAAATCAAATTGTTATAAAACAAAAGTTTAATATTTTACTACCTTTTTACATTGAAAGCACTTCTAAGGTATCTCCCATTTTTAAGAGAAAAGGCATATATTTTAAAACTATTATTACTGAAAATCTGAAAGCATAATATAATGCTGTTCACTTAAAATATTTTGGAAAAGTTTACCATGTTCCTCTAACATTATTTAAGATAGCCAAAAAACATGAAATAATAAAAATGATAATTTAAATTTAGAAATAAATTACTTTCAGAATTTGATAGGATGCAACACAAATCTGACACTATTTTGTATCCTATCAATTACAAAAATTCACTGTGGGCTTAATTTGCATATTAGATAAAATAGTTGGATTTTTTGGTGTGTATTCATTCATACACACAAATTAATTAAATTATTTTAACAGTTACAACCACAATAGCTATATTGCTAATCTTGTCCCTATTCAGTATCTTGCATATATTTTCACTATAATTCCTCAAATTATACAGTATATGAAAATATTGTGTAGAGTGTATTTTGCATTTGTGCTTTAAATTATTTGCTTAACTAGGGCGGGCGCTGAGTGACTTTTTTTTGGGAAAGAGAAGCTATATTTAAGTATTCAAACAACTCTATATTTCCATGTAAAACCGAGAAGACTGCCGTATTTTTTATAACACAAGAGCAAATCCGTTTCTGAGCTTAACCATAAAAGCTATCAAATATTGAAACTTATCTCTACTTTCTCCTCATATTAGGACATTTTTTCTGGAAATACTTAAAGAAATCAAATGATGACGAAGTAAGTTCCTTTTATAAATAGTCTCATAGATGACTTAAGAGAATAAAATTGTTATGCTGGGAAGAAAAGAGTCTAACCAAAGATATGCAAGTTATGTTCCATGAGATAGTTCTTTTCAAGTTAAAATGGAACCACTATTTATTTGTCTGGTGAAGTGTGGTTAGCAACTTTTCACTGTATCTACTGTACTACAAGTCTCTGGACAAGATTGAGCTCAGGAGGTTAAATCCACATCATTATTGGATACCTACTGGGCAGAGGAAATTGCCTTTGATGCCAGGACTGTAGCATAGGAAAATGTGGGCGATTGTACATGAGCAAGGCTGTACATTCGACTTCAGTAACTTTGATGCAGGGAATGGTTTTGATCTAGGATTAGACTGTTCCAATGGACAATAGCCTTTTCTGGATAATGAAAGTGGCTACAGTAAAACTGTCTGAGAGTCAGTCTCAGAAAAAGACTTATAGAGGAAGCCTGGAAACAACTAAAATTATTGGACTTTTATTGGAATTACTCTCAAATGTCACCTGAATAAAGACGAGAGGCTGAAGATGAATCTCAGTACTTCCCTGTATTGTACCTATATCCTGAGTATTAGGGAAACAGAGATTTATTTGGTCCTTGTGCTTTTAATGTATTTTTAAAAAGCACTCCCTAAGTATTTAAAACTACCTTGATTAAGGACTGGGTCTGAGATAAACTGTAGTTTGTTGCTGAGTATTAAAAAAAAAAAGGAACGTAGTTAGTTTTTTTTTTGTTTGTTTGTTTGTTTGTAATTTATTATGTGCCTGTTGGTTTTTTTTTTTTGACATGTCTTGTTTTCTAAAGTTCTTAACTAGATGTGTGTGTGTGTGTGTGTTTGTGTGTGTGGTGTGTGTGTGTGTGTGTCTCAACCCTTTACTTAGCATTGGGCATTGTTCCAAGTTTTAACTGGTCTTATCTCATTTGATCTACAGAATCTTGAGTTTGGTTGACTAGAACTGTCACCAAATAGCAGGTAATAAAATTGAGGAGTGGGGCTGGAGCGATAGTTCAGTGGGTCAGGCACTTGCTTTGCAGGCAGCAGACCCAGATTCGACCCCCAGCACCCCTTTGGGTCCCCCCAGCAGCTCCATCCACCAAGGAATGATCCCTGAGCTCAGAGCCAGGTGTAAATTCTAAGACTGCTGGGTGTGGCCTCCCAAAACAAAAACAAAAAAAAGAAAAAAAAAAAAAAGAAAAAATAAGAAAAAACCCACAAAAAATATATTGTAGTTACAGATGAGTTGCTTACTCTAATCCAATGGGAAATCCCATTCCATTTGTCCCAGGCCACCAGTGGTCTAATTTCTATACTTTAGCCTTTCTGTGGTCATTGTGTATAAATGGAATCATGTGGTAATTGATCTTAGGTTGAACTTATATCTACCATGATGTTGAGGGTCATTGATGTTGCATGTATCAGTATTTTTCTTCATTGTTTGTGAAGAGTAACATGTAAAATTAGTTTTTTCCTCTGCCCTTTCCTCTTGCTGTGACGGGGTGGGGGATGGTTGTTAATTTGTGGTCCTCTTCAGACACCACTTGGTTGGGATGGGCCAGAGATCACACACCTAGTGGTGGTGCCAGGGATTTTCAGGACAGTGATTCCACTCAGCAAACTGTGTGGTGATGGGGAATGGAATGCACAGCATCACACCAACAAGGTAGGCGGGTTTGACTACCTACTGTCCCTGGCCCTTTTTCATTAGCTAGTAACAAAGCTGCTAATAAATAGTATCTTATTCTTATGACAGTAAATGATTAAAAAAATATTAAGCTTGAGGACAGCTGTCCCTGTAGGTCTCATTCCTGTTCTTTGATTCCTGCCCCAATTTAAGACTAACTAGATACTTGTCTTGGTAAATGTTCTGGCCCCATATTGTATGTTTTGTGCTTATTTGAGTGGCTGACCCATATTTGAATGTTTTGTGCTTTTTTTGAGTGTCTGACCCCATACTTGAATGTTTTGTGCTTTTGAGTGTTGGACCCCATATTTGAATGTTTTTTTGACTCTTTCCCTAATTGCCCACCTTGACTCTCTTGTCATTGTGTTTTGTGACTTCCCATTTCCAGCACTGACACATCGCCCAGTTTTCCCCATCTTCAGTTATGTGTAACTGACTGGAGTGTCATCTCCAAATTTCCCATTATAGTAAGCTACATGGTCTACAGATCTAGGAAGGTTGATGAGGGCATTGGCCATGGCGAGCCTTCTTCAAACACAAATGATTCTCGGCCATAGTACACATCATACAGACCAGGAAGCCAGCACCACTGTGCTCGAACCCTCCACAGACCTCATTTGTATCTCACAGACCATCTGATTAATGTCCTCTTGAGGCTCGAGATTTAATCTGGGAGCACATGCTATTGTGATTTGTCAACATCCTTATAGTGGAGCAATTCCTCAGCCTTTCTTCAATTTTATGGCTTGATATTTTGAAGTGCATAAAATGTGCAGTTTCTTTGCGGATTGTCCCTCAGTTTGATGTTATCTGATGTTTCTTATAATTGATGTTTTGGGGGGGCGGGGGAGGGAGGGAAAAGTGTGTGGGCTTCTCAGTGTATCGTAAAGGAGCTGTGTGATGTCAGTTTGAATAAATGTGGTGATTTAAAAATAATCCAGTCTTGTTTTTTGTCCTGGGGTGATAAATTTAATAATTATAATAATGACTGATATTAATTTCATTTCAGTCACACTTGTGAATCTTTTTATAAGTCAATTCAGAGGGCTTTACTTGCCTGAAGAAGAGGCTCTTACAAAGGCCTGGTTGAGTTATCAACAGTTACATTTTTAGGTAGCTAAAGTTTGAGACAACCACGTCAGAATTTTAGCTGTTACATGTACCCTCTAATTCATAGGTAAGACAGTTGATGCAAATATTTAACTGCCCATGAAATGAAAGAAATTGTTTATTCACCATTCATCTGATAAAGGGTTAACATCAAAGGCATAAGGCAATGGTAGAACTTTATAGTTTTTTACAATTCCATTTAAAAAAAGGGGGGGGTAGAGCAATAGCACAGCAGTAGTGTTTGCCTTGCATGGGGCTGATCCAGGACAGACCTGGTTTGATCCCCAGCAATTCAAATGGTCCCCCTAGCCAGGAGCAATTTCTGAGTGCATAGCCAGGAGTAACTCTTGAGCATCACCAGGTGTGGCCCAAAAACATAAAAAGAAGGGGTGGGGGAGGAGTGATAGCATATTGGGAAGGGCACTTGCTTTGCATGTGGCTGACTTGAGTTTGATCCCCATCATCCCACATGGTCCCCTGAGCCTGCTAGGAGTGATTAGTGAGTGCAGAGCCAGGAGTAACCTCTGAGCAACGTCAAAAAAATAAGCTAACATAAATAATTCTTGAGTATTCGGCTATATTGCATGCTTAAGGACTGCTCCTGGTTTTATTTCTAGGGATTACTCCTAGCAGGGATCAGGAGAACTGTAGTGCTGAGATTTGAACTGGGGTTGTGACCACAGCAACACACCAGACAAGAACCTTAACTCTCTCTGATCCCTGATAATCAGCTTTCACCATCACCATTACCTCTCTTCCGTTCTTCCATTCTGCTTTTTGAGAAGGTTTTTTTTGTTTGTTTGTTTGTTTTGTTTTGTTTTGTTTTGTCCGCACTCAGCTGTGCTCAGGGCTTACTTTAGGCTCTGAATTTAGGAATTTCTTCTGGTGAACACAGGGGACCATATGGAGTGCCAGGGATTGAACCCTGGTCAGCCTATTCAAGACAAATGCCCAACCTGCTGTGCTATCTTTCCAGCTTTGTGGAATTTCTTTAAAAAATTTAAAATGAAGGTTTTGTGATTTACTTTGTAAGGGAAAGAGGAAAAAATCTCGAAGATATTATTTATATTTGGGTTTAGGAACATAGGGACACTTCCAGTGGTTCTCAGGGCTACCTCCTGACTCTATACTCAAAGGATAACTTAACTCCTGGCAGGGTTCAGAGCTTAGGAGACAAGCGGGTGCTGGAGTTTAAACAGGATGGCCTGGAAATAAGGCATGAGCCTGTCCCAACCCACGTTTTTTGTTTATTTGGGGACCACACCCAGCAGCACTCAGATTACTCCTGGATCTGCACTCAGAAATTATTCCTGGGCCTGAGTGATGGCAGCGGTAGAGTGTTTGCCTTGCACGTGGCCAACACAGGGCAGACCCGGCTGCTTCAATTCTCAGCATCCTATATGGTTCCCTGCCAGGAGCGATTTCTGAGCACAGAGCCAGGAGTAACCCCTGAGCACCGCCAGATGTGACCCAAAAACAAACAAAGAAATTCCTGGCAGCCTTGGGGGACCATTCAGGATGCCTAGAACCCAACCCTGGTCAATCACATACAAGGCAAACACCCTACCCACTGTGCTAACTTTCTGGCCCCTCGACCCAGCCATCAGAAGCAGCCATCAGAAAGCTTTCAGACAAAAGCACAAAGTCTAAAAAAAAAAAAAAAAAAAAAAAACCAGCCAAGGATGCAGCCCCATGGAGCACTTAATTTAATTCAGACCAACACTCATATGCTTAGAGATAATATCAGAGAGAACATGTAGGACATTCCTGTTGAATTAAGGACGCTGATGAAAATTATTTTGAAGAAAAATGGCCACTTCATTTTGAGGCGTAATCAAGGATTACTAGCTCCTCAGATCACATTGATTATGCTGTTCTGCAATGGTCTGGTCTAAGTTATGTAAATTGAAACTCTGGAGTAGTTATTCTTTGTGTGTGTGTCCTTTTTTTCAATGCAGCATATTTCCCTTGCCATCGGCGAGTGAAACGAGCAACTTTTCCTTGTAGTGACTTGCAGGCATATTGAGGTATCAATCCAAAATTGAGGTATCAGTTTTTTTTCTCTATAGATTTTGTGAGTTGAAATTATACCCGGGAGTGATCATGAAGCTTCATTATTCTTCCTTAACTCCTGGCTCATGGAAAACTTTTGATTTTATCTTTAGTAAGTGGACTGTCTTTTGAATGCACAGAGACATTTACATAGTAGATAGGGCTCAGTATTCATACCAACACAATTCTTTTTCATTGTTTTCATTAATTTTCTTTTATTTTTTGGGAGGTCACACCTGGCAGCCCTCAAGGGTTACTCCTGGCACTGTGCTCAAAAATTGCTCCTGGCAGGCATAGGGGGACCATCTGGGATGCCAGGATTCGAATCAAGGTCCTTCCTGGATCGGCGGTGTGCAAGGCAAACACCCTACCTTTGTGCTATCTCTCCGGTCCTCATTCATTTTCTTGAAGCACATGGAAACCAAGAGATATTTTCTTGCATTGGAAGAGCAAGATGGTATATCAAAGTGCTGTGTTAGGCTCCACATGCCATAATCCCACACTGGGGGAAAAAACAGGTCTGGAGCAGGGGTCGCCACAGGAAATAAACCAGGCTCAGCATAAGATGGTGAAACACAAAACATGTGTGGTTGGGGACTGTCTGCCTTATGGAGCCAGAGAGCAGTGCCTGCCAGAACAGGAGTTTTTCTTAAGTACAAAGACCACCTCCAGGTAGATAAGAACAGGGGAGTAAGGACAAAAGACTTATCTTGATCTAGTCTCCACATCCTGCAGGTATGCTTTAGACATGTAGAACTAGATGGCAAGTAGAAAAATCTGCTTTGTGTGAAACCAAGTTGTAAACAAACAAATACAAAAACCCAGGGCTGATCTTTGTTTTGGTTGAAACCAAGTTGTAAGTTGTAAAACAACACACTGAGATCCCAAGTTAAGGCAGAGGGCCCATTCCTTAAGAGAGTTCATTCTGCCTGGAGACTACCCCAGTCTCAAGCAGTAATTGTAAAAGCAATAGATTTGGCACCATCCTTTATCCTCACTTCTTTCTTGGTTTCAATATGCCAACATAAAGTATTATCCACCAAAATTTTATTCTCCCCTGCCCCTAACCCCCATTTTCATCTACACTCAGTGGTCTCTAACCGCCATGAACTCCTTTGTCTCATGATATGTTTACATGTCAAGGAGTAATTTTGGAGTAATTTAAAAAAGACATCTTTAAATTTCCTTTTCTCCAAAAACAGTGCAAATGCTAACAAAAATAGTCCAAACCAACTCTTTTAAAACTTGGAAAAATTAATGAAAGGCTTATAATAATATGAGACGTGTTTATTCAAGGAGACATTTAATCAAGGCATCTTTATTCTCTATAAATTTCAGTTGCAACACTGGATTTCCTCATTCATTTTAGCCCATCCTGTGCCCTATACCTCTCCCAACTTCCTGGAAACTGTGTAAGACAATAGTAGCTTCTGAAGGGTCAAATTGTACACAAAGTCTTTAAAAAGTTCTGTACACAAGAAGGACACTTCTGGACCAATTCTGTAGATCTCTGCAAGTCTCACTGGATAAAGTTGCCTCTTTTGGGGTCATGCCTTTAAGTTTATGGAGAAGTACATCTTTGGTACTTTTGTCAAAAACAACCAGTGGGTGATGATACTTTTTCTACATTGTGTGTTTGGGCCTCTGCAGTATATTGTTTTCCAAAAAGGCTGGACCACTTGACATTCCTACCATCAATGAATGATGGTTGCTTCCTCCCTGCATCTGTGTCAACATGGGTTGTTCTTTTTTTTTTTTTTTTTGGTTATTGGTTTTTGGGTCATACCTGGCAGCTCTTAGGGATTACTCCTGGCTCCATGCTCAGAAATAGCTCCTGGCAGGCTCAGGGGATCATATGGGATGCCGGGATTGGAACCACCGTCCTTCTGCATGCAAGGCAAACACCTTACCTCCATGCTATTTCTCTGGCCCCGTTTTTGTTCTTGATGTGTGCCAGTCTCTATGGTGTGAGATGATACCTCATTGCTGTTTTTATTTGCATCTGATGTGGAACACTTTTTCATGTGTCTTTTGGTTATTTGAAAGTTTGCTTATGCAGGGCTGGTGCAATAGCACAGTGGTAGGGCATTTGCTTTGCATGCAGCTGATCCAGGACAGACCTGGTGTGATCCCCAGCATCCCATATGGTCCCCAAGCCAGGAGCAATTTCTGAGCGCATAGCCAAGAGTAACCCCTGAACATCACTGGATGGCCCCCAAACAAAACAAAGGATGTGCAAAGAAAATTTATAGTTCTTTAAAAAAAAATTTGCTTATACATGAATGGGCATGGAGAGTATTATGCTGAGTGGAATGAGTCATAGGAAGATGGACAGAGGATAATTGCACTCATTTGTGAGATATTAAAAAATAGTATGAGAATAATACCCAAAGATAATAGAAATAAGGTCCAGGATAATTGGTCTATGGTAGAAAACTTGCCACAAATGGGGGGAGAGAGTACAATTAGGGTGGAGAAGGGACTATTATGACAATAATAGTTAGAAATGATCACTCTAGACAAAAAAACTGGGTGCTGAAAGATGGGAAAGTAATATGCAGGATATCATTTTCAGTAATGGTATTTCAAACCACAGTGCCTAAAGAGAAAGGGAGAGAGAGACAGAGAGACACAAACACAGAGAAAGAGAAGAAAAGTGCCATAAAGGCAGACTAGGGAACTGGTGGTGGTGGGAGGAGCAGGAGGAGAACTGGAGGCATTGGTGGCAGGAAGTGAGAACTGGTGAAGGCATGGTGTTGGATATTGTATGACGAGAACTGTGTATCTCCCCATGGTGCAGGAAAAAATTAAAAAAAAAAACAGTGGAAATGCTGGGGCATATAAAAGTCTGGCTAAAGTGTGAAAAGTCAGATCTGAAACATAAATTCATAACACATAAATTAACTCATAAATTCATAGGGATTTAAAAGAATACACAAATCCACCTGCAAAGATATCAGAAGGCTCCAACCCTGCCATGTCTGGCTGCATAAAACTCTGGGAGAAGCAGGAGTGAGGATCAAAGCGAGGCTGTAAAGTGCCTGTGTCAGGGCATGTCTCAACAGAACAACAACACTGAGCTCAGCAAGGATGGGTAATGTCAGATGGAGAGCACTTGAGAAAGTGTGTGTATGCAGTCACTGGCTGGTTTCTAGTCTAACTATCCAGAGAATTTCATCAGAGTACATAATAGGAAATTAGGAATTTACAAAATTGATCAAGGAAATTCACTAAATAACAACAGCAATAGCAACATATCCTGGGAGTTGGGAAGAACTGATTTTTCAGATTAATGACATTATCTAAAATGACATAAAATTACATTATCTAAAATCCATGACATTATCTAAAATGTTCAGTTTTTCTTAAAGACATTTGAAATGTTTTTCAAAAAGGGTGGAAACCCATGGCCTGGGGCATGGTCCAGTGGCAAAAAGAACCTGCCTTCTAACTGAGCTGAGAGGTGCTCCCTACTCCCACCCCCATGTTTCCTATAGACTCTGACTGAGACCCTGGTTCAAGAGTCCTAAAACTTTTTTAAACAGGGGGCCAGGTCACTGTCTCTCAGACCATTGGAGGGCTGAACTATAGTTTTAAAAAACTATGAACAAATTCCTATGCACACTGCACATATCTTATTTTGAAGTAAAATGGGAACAAATACAATATTTAAAATGAAGAACAATTTAAGTTAAATCAACAGACTTATCAGTATTTCAATGAGAACTATGGGCCTGCGTTTGGAGCCTGTAGTTTGAGGACCCCTGCTGAGGAGTCAGAGACAGAGAGGAGGGGAGTCAGAAAGTGTAAGGCACACCCACGCATGAGTACTGAGGGTCTGCAATGAGTCGGTTGCTAAGCAGGATAGGCAGAAGCAGCAGCAAAAACACCCAGCGGGCTTGATAAATGTCCTCTGCAGGCCGCATATGGTCTGAGGGTCGTAGTTTGAGGACCCCTGTTCTAGATAGTGGCTTTGCTCTTTCGAATTCTCTGCGTCTCAACCAACCAGGGGTCTGGTCTCCAGCCATCCTACAGGTGTATGTGAAAACACTGTAGTCGAAGCATGTGACCTCCAGTGAGTGCTGAAGGAAAGTGTGTGTGAGAATCTTGGCCAGAACTATGAATTCAGCAAACATTTGTGTGAGAAACTACCCTTCCCTGCACGGTCAACATGAAAACTAGAACATGCAGGAACACAACAATGAAGAGTGTGTACAAACACAGCAACAGAAGTACAACCTCCAACAAGTGCCATAACCATGTGTGTGTATATATTTGTGTGTGTGTGTATGTGTGTGTGTGTGTGTGTGTGTGTGTGTGTGATTCCTCTAGTCATTGCAATGACAACGTAGGAAAAGGGGAACGTTATTTTAATTGTAGAATACAAAGTATGACCGATACTGTATAAACGCTCCTTAAACTTACTAGACAAAGAACTGATTGTGGAGAAGAATGAATATTTGGATCAGACCCAACTGTGCATAGGACTTAACTCCTGAATCTGTGTTCAGGAGTTGCTTAGGCAACCATATTTTGTGTCAAGGATTGAACTAGGATAAAAAGAATGCAGGGTAAGCATCTAACTTCTGTATTCTCTTTGGTCCACCAAAGGCTTTTTCTTTCTTTTTGATTTTGGGCCACACCTGACAGCAACCAGGGGTTACTCCTGGCTCTGTGCTCAAAAATCACTCCTGGTGATGCTCAGGGGACCATATGAGATGCCAGGAATCCAACCCAGGCCAGTCATGTGCAAGCTAAATGCCCTACCCACTGTGCTATTGCTCGGCCCCTATTCACAAAGATTTTAATGTAGCTATGATATGTAACATATAATTTCATTTTTTTGGAAATTATTTTAATTTTACTTTATTGACTTTTTTCCTCTTTTTCTTCTTATTTTTTTGTGGGGGGGGGTCACACCCTACAGCACTCAGGGGTTACTGCTGGCTCTACGCTCAGATAGCTCCTGGCAGGCTCAGGGAACCGTATGCGATACTGGGATTCGAACCACTGCATGCAAGGCAAACACCTTACCTCCATGCTCCCAGAGGGTCACCATATTGATGCAGAACTTAGTGCAGACACCCGATCGGCATAGCACACTGTAGCCCAGAACTCCTGGACTCAAGTGATCCTCCGGCCTCAGCCTCCCGAGTAGCTGGGACTACAGGCGCGTGCCACCACGCCCGGCTCTTTCATTTTTATTAAGACCCATAAATGAGTGAGACTATTCTGCATCTATTTCTCTCCCTCTGACTTATTTCACTCAGCATAATAGATTCTATGTACATCCATGTATAGGAAAATTTCATGACTTCCTCTCTCCTGACAGCTGCATAATATTCCATTGTGTATATGTACCACAGTTTCTTTTTTCTTTTCTTTTCTTTTTTTTGTTTTTGTTTTTGTTTTTGGGTCACACCCAGCGGTGCTCAGGGGTTACTTCTGGCTGTCTGCTCAGAAATAGCTCCTGGCAGGCACGAGGGACCAAATGGGACACCAGGATTCGAACCAACCACCTTTGGTCCTGGATCGGCTGCTTGCAAGGCAAACGCCGCTGTGCTATCTCTCTGGGTCCATACCACAGTTTCTTTAGCCATTCATCTGTTGAAGGGCATCTTGTTTGTTTCTAGAGCCTGACTATTGTAAAAAGTGCTTCAATGAATATAGGTGTGAGGAGGGGATTTCTGTATTGTATTTTTGTGTTCTTAGGGTATACCCCTAGGAGTGGTATGGCTGATCGTATCCAGTTTTTGTAGGAATCTCCATATCGCTTACCATAAAGGTTGGACTAGACAGCATTCCCACTAGCAGTGAATAAGAGTTCCTTTCTCTCCACATTCCGGCAACGCTGCTTGTTCTCATTCTTTGTAATGTGTGCCAATCTCTAGCATGACATGGTACCCCATAGTTGTTTTGATTTGTATCTCTCTGATGATTAGTGATGTGGAGCATTTTTTCATGTGCCTTTTGGCCATTTATATTTTTCTTTTGAGGAAGTGTCTGTTCATTTCTTCTCCCCATTTTTTGATGGGATTAGATGTTTTTTCTTGTAAAGTAACATTTAACTTCTAAAGACAAACACTTATATAAAATGTAATATTATACATAAATAACTATAAAGAACTGAAGGATGCCATGTCAAAGGAATTAAAGTGTAAGGGCAATGTTTCCTCAAACAGAATATAAATATAGAGAAATTAGTAAAATAATCAAAGGGAAATTCTAGAACTGAAAAGCTTTTTTCCTTATATTTTTCTGTAAAATATCTCATACCGAAAATGATTTCTAAAAGCAGAGTGAGGAGTAACCCCTGAGCATCATTGGGTGTAGTCCAAAAACAAACAAACAAAAATACACCACACCACCTGCTGAAGTGCCACAAACCCCACCAGCCCATGTCTCCTCTACTCTATGTTTCTTTCCCACATATCTCCTCCACCTCCAACAACTACTGTTTAGTAATTGGTTTTGTATTTCAATGCCAAGAATTTGTCTTTGCTCAGTACAATCTATTTTCTAGATCTTACTCTATTCCACAGATGAGTGAAGTCATCCAATATTTGTCTTTCTCACTCTCTTACCTAGGCTAATATGGTACTCTCCCACTTCCATTCATATGACAGAAAACTGAATTTCATGTGTTTATTTTTCTTACAGTTGTATTGCATTCCATAATGGAAATATGCCTCAACTTCTTGATACATTTCTCTAAAGATGGACATCTGTGTTGTTTCCCTATTTTATATTAAATGTTGCAAGGTAGACAAATGTGAAAAAAATATTTTCCAATGAATGTTCTCATTTGTTTTGTTTCAGAATAGATGCCAAACAGACCATAAGAGATACACTGATTACAGCACAATAATAGTGGGAGACTTTAATGCTTCATTTGCATCACTAGGAAGATCTACCAGACAAACATAGATAAGGAAATGAGTCTTAAAGTGGATTTGGTATTATTGATACTAATAAACATAGTTCAGATTCTCCCACCACCAAATTCAAATATATATATATTTTGCCAACATGTGTGGAATTTCTCCAGAAAAAAAATCATACTCAGAGACATAATTCTAATGGTCATAGGTCACAAAAATAGAAACTGTACCATGTATCTGTTCAGATCACAAAGCTATAAAGGTATTAATCAATCAAAAAACAAATTTTGTAAAAGAGCCAACAGTTGGAAACTGAACAATGTTCTATTAAATAATAATAGGGCAGGAAATTCTTGTAATCCCTGGGTGCCCGCCTGAGTATGGCTGAATGATTGGTTTCCTCCTACTATTGCAAATAAGCACCCACAGAATTCCTAAAGTTTATTTGAGCATTACATCAGATTTATCATGATAGAATTCATTACTATCAACAGGGTTTGCAGAGGAACAGCTTTATTATTTTTCTTTTTTGTTTGTTTTTGTTTTTGGGCCACACCCGGCAGTGCTCAGGGGTTACTCCTGGCTGTCTGCTCAGAAATAGCTCCTGGCAGGCACCAGGGACCATATGGGACTCCGGGATTCAAACCAACTACCTTTGGTGCTGGATCGGCTGCTTGCAAGGCAAACGCCACTGTGCTTTCTCTCCGGGCCCTTATTTTTCTTTTTTAATTAAGTTTATCAAGTTGTTCATAATAGGCATAAAATTAGGCATAAAATGTTCCAACACAACCCCCACCAGTGTGACCTTCCCTTCATTAGTGAACCCAATCTCCCACCCATCACCATAGTCATACAGACACCAATAAATCTACTTCCTATTTCTTGTTACAACATAAAAGTAAGTGGAATTATCAAAATTTAAATCAACAAGGGTCAACTCGAATGATGGTCACATCTCCATGGTGTTACTGGTGTCTAAGATTTATTGTACTGTAGTTGGTGTTAGTTAAGCCTTCTGTGTTCCTGTTTAGGCTCACTGAGTTTCTAAGATTTTAGATTTATGGATGTAAAAAAATTGTTGGCTTCAAAGTTTGATAGGATTAAGTCACAGAAATGGGCCCTTTCTGTCGGAGGGTGTAGGAAGTGGCATTGGACTGCTGTAGTTCATGCAGAAATGGGAATCAGCCTCTTCTTTCTGAGGATGCCACAGAGATAGCAGCCAGGACTGGACTACCTGGCCAGTATCAGTGTATATTATTTTCTCTTGGGGTTTGGTGGAGTACAGATTCCTTTTACTTGGAGATATCCATAGAGACTGGATTCTGGACCGCTTTCACAGAGACTATTTAAACTTTGTAACTCTGAAAAGAGCAGGATCATCTTCACCAGTTGAATTTAAACTTTGTAACTCTGAAAAGAGCAGGATCATCTTCATCAGTTGAATGTGTCTTGGCCTTGGCTTTCCTGGCTTTGGTGTCTTAGAATTCAAATCCTTTCTACCAAGACCTGTGAAGTATCTCTCACTGGGTTCTTTCTCTCTCCTTAGTAGTCTGAAGTGCAAGCTTTGAAGTAAGTATCCTTGCTGCTTCTCTCAGAAACTTGTCCTTAGATTTTAAAAGATGAGTAGATGAATGCTCCTGAGAAGAGAGAGGGGGAGATTCAGGTTGAGGAGACCATTCAATAGGCATAGTATTACAGGACCCTTTGTGCAATGCCAGTAATACTGTAGGGGTGGGGGCAGCACTTCTGGAGGTGTCGCTACCTCCCCTAGCACCTCAAAGTGTGGCTTTTATGGGTGTTTTTAGAGGGTTGGGCCACATTCAGTGGCACTCCTGGTTCTGCGCTCAGAAATCACTACTGGCAGGCTTTGGGGGACCATATGGGGTATCAGGGATTGAACCCAGGTCTGTCCCAGGTCAGCTGCATGCAAGGCAAATGCCTTACCACTGTGCTATCACTCTGGCCTCTTTTTTTTTTTTAAAGTGGGAAACATTTAATTGAAGTGACAGTCATTTTTTTTCAGTATATGATAGCTACTTTTAAAATTTTATTATACAGATGAGATTCACATCCTTTGAATTTTGTGGAGAAATTTTTCTTTAGGAGTCCTGAGGACAGGGAGTGGTAGAGTACCTGACTTGTAGGAATGAGGCCAGTAGTTCAATCCCTGGCATTCCTGGCAGTCAGTGATAGACCAGTAGTTTAGTTCCTGGTACATGCTGATCACAACCATGACAGAAATGTTTTTGTGTGACCCCAGAGCCACAATAGAGTGTGGAACCTCACAGCAAGTATGTCCAAGAAGACTGGGAGCATCATCACATACAGACCAGCATCAATAGGAGTACCTTTACATATAGATCAACACCCCTAGGTATCACAGCCACAACCACATTAACAGTGGTAAGGGAAGGAGAAGACAAAGCCAAATCTGTTTAATAACTTGCGGTTACAGAATCAACTGTGCTAATGTGTTTGAATGTGTCTGCATACAAATGCAAAATGTATTCATTATATATATATATTTTTTCGTAACCTGGGAAGTTAAAAATGACCTCTTACTGGGGGAAAATTGTAGTGGAGAAAGGTTAGCCCCACTGTAATCAGCCAATCACCATGGAACAATGAAGGAGCGTGGTATTTTCTGGCAGCACATGCTATGGGCCGATTCTACTGTGACTGATTTTACACCTGTGTATCCTTATCAGGGACTTCTGAGCACCCTTGTGTTTTGGGCTCTGTTTTTTGCGGGTGCTAGTTGCAAAGGTATACAGCATGTTTTATCTATTCCAGCTAGACTACTCTTAGAAGGGGGTGGCCATTAAAATTTTTATTTATAAACATACAATTGTTGACAAGTGTACAATTTGTACACTTGTTTACAAGTGTGTAATTTATAAATATACAATTTTTGACAAGTGTAAAATTGTTGACAGTTGTTTCAAGTTATTTGTATCATTTACTTATTTGTCAGAGATGATGAGTGATTTTTCTTTACCAAAAAGCAAATTTAGAGTAGCAGTTAAAATCAAATGACCTGTGTCTTGTAAAAAAAAAAAAAAATTGAAGCTAACAAATAAGCAAACAGAAAATCAAAAGTATCGTAATTTCTTCCTCTTTACATCACCAGAATTGGCACCTTTTCTGAAAAGGCAGCCATAGTGATGCCATGTTTCATGTATGACCAGGAAAGCTATAAATCTTCTGGTAAAACAAAAGCGAATTTAAATGGACAAATTAGGGAGAGAGATGTAAAATCCAGAGGAAAAGACCAAGGGATCTGGTAGTAAGTGAGAAGTTCAGTAGTGGCAGTCCACTTTACTTCAGATTTTTAGCAATTTATTGTCAAACTGCTTTCACATGAGCACCGGAAGCTTAGATCCCTCATGGCTGACCACTGTGTATTTTGCAGTGGATTGAGTATCAATTTGGTTCTTCCACAATCTGTTCAATCATCAAGATTCTTTAAGGGGGGCCCGGAGAGATAGCACAGCGGCGTTTGCCTTGCAAGCAGCCGATCCAGGACATAAGGTGGTTGGTTCGAATCCCAGTGTCCCATATGGTCCCCCGTGCCTGCCAGGAGCTATTTCTGAGCAGACAGCCAGGAGTAACCCCTGAGCACCGCCGGGTGTGGCCCAAAAACCAAAAACAAACAAAAAAAAGATTCTTGAAGGGGGGGCAAAAAAAAATAAAAGATTCTTGATGAAGAATCATCAAAATTCAAGAAGAAAACATCCATGTTTTCCATCATTTGGAAAACAAATTGGTATCATGTGCATGTTAATTAATTGTCAATTGGTTAATGCTATGAGCTGTACTTCCTAAGGTGATAATAGAAGTAGAGCTAATTAAGATTTTATTAACTGTTAACAGAATATACAGTTTTTCTTTAATGGTTAAGTTGATAGCTTATATAAACAGCAAAGTGGTTAATAAGTGGTTATTTTTCCTTTTCCTAATGAACTTGAACAAAAACCAATGTTTTACTGCCAAAAAAAGTGTCTCTAATAGAGACTAAATTGGTTTTATAATTAGTTGTTCTATAAAAGATGTGGCAGAGACTTTATATGTGGCTTTTTCTTAAAAATTTAAAAAAACAGTGGAGGCTAACCTGTGTGTCTTAACTTGAACAGTAATTCCTGGGTGAAAAAAGGCAACAAAGGAAAGATGCATTTTTTTTCTCTTCTATTTTTTATTCCTACTCTATTCCCAGTGCTTGTATTTAGCATAGACTCTTACTCAATAAGAAACTGCTTGAATAGGCTGTGTAGTTGACACTTAAAGAATGGGTATTTGAGGGGCCTGAAAGATAACACAGTGGTAGGGCATTTGCCTTGCACCGGCTGACCTGGGACAGATTTGGGTTCGATTCATGGCATCCCATAAGATCCCCAGGTCTATCAGGAGTAATAACCCCTGAGTGCCGCCGGATGTGACCCCCCAAAAAGAATGGGTATTTAAATTGTATAGTCTTTTTTTGTTTTTGTTTTTATTTTTGTGCCACACCCAGTGACACTCAGGGGTTACTCCTGGCTATGCGTTCAGAAATCATTCCTGGCTTGGGGGAGCATATGGGACACCGGGGATCAAACTGAGGTCCATCCTAAAGCAGCTGCATAAAAGCCAAATGCCCTATCACTGCGCTATTGCTCCAGCCCAATGAATTCTATAGTCTTAAGTAGAGGTCCACTGGTGTAGTAGTAGATAGGCAAAAATAAAAAATTAATTTTCTTATATTTATTGGTAAGAAGAATTTGGGTTTTAGTTTGTGTTTTTAATTGGAGGCCACAGCTGAGACTACTCAGGGGGGATTATGTGCAATAATTTTATTTTTTGCCACACCTGGTGGTTCTCATGGTCACTGCTGGCTCTGTGTTTAGAAATCATTCCTGGAAGGCTCAGGGGACCATATGGGATGCTGGGGCTTGAACCCAGGTTAGCCATATGTGAGGCAAATGCCCTTCCTGTTGTGTTGTATCACCTGGCATCAGCAAAGAAATATCTGAACTGGGGTCTTCTGCAAGCAAGCAAAAACATTACACCTTGGGCTATTTCTATATCCCTAAAGAACTGAACCATCACATATCAAGTCCTTTACATAGGAAACTTTGAAATAAAATTAGGAATTCCAGAGAACACTGTAAAAAAGCCATCAACTGAAAGTGCTTCTAAAATAGAGCAAAGGAACAATGAGAATAAACAAAGAAGAACAGTTGACTGAGAGTAATTCCATGTGTCTATGACACCTGTGAGTGTAATGGCGGAGGTGGGAGAAGGAAGAGTGCTGGGTAGCAGGAGGCACAAATGAATGGTGCCAGTTTGATAACATGAAGTTTAGCCAGCACACAGGGGTTCCTTGATGATAAAATGCAGAGATGGAAGCAGGAGCTCCATGGGCTTAAGGCTACCTGGGAAAATCATGGGCTCAGTCCATCCACTAAGTAAATCCTAAAGCTGCTGCAGGTAGGGCTAACTGTACTCCTGGCTTCTGATCAGCAAATTTATCTTATAGAGAAGATATCCTCTCCTCCAGCCATGCAGATATATTTTTCTAGAAGTAGTTTTTCTAGGATTTTGAATATTATCTCTAAGTTTTCACCTGAGAAGATAATTTCATGTCTGTGGTAAGAAGCCTTTATTTTTGGGTAGTAGTTGCATGATATTATTTTATTCTCCTGGTCCTTGGGCACCAATATCTTTTTTTAGTAATGGACATATGCTCTGAAAAGTGTTTTGGTGGGCAATGTTTTCCTAATAGCCAATTGTGAGAATAGAAATCTACACATCTAAGTTACAGATGATCCCTTGAGACCACTATCACAGTTGTGGTTGCTTGTTGACCAGACAGCCATTCAGTGATGCAAGGCTGCCTGTGCCATGAAGTGGGCTGGATGCTTTGTTGTATGTGATCCCGTTCTACAGTTCAGTCTCTATGTCTCCAATTGATGAAGTGGGAAGGGCAGGAAAGATAGAGGTGGAAAGATGCCCTATTCCTTGAAATTACTTTTTCTTGGAGAATAAAATCAGAAAACTTCTTAGGACATAAAGGTTCCAATATAGTCACCATGACGAGCTAGAAAGACAATGGACTGGGCACATACTTGGCATGAAGGAGGTTCAAATTTGGTACTGCAAGGTTCCTCAAGAACAGAAAAGAATAAACCCCAAGCACTCAGCTAGTAGGAACTCCTGAACACTGAGAGACTTGGTCTCTCCAAACACACAAGACCTCTAAACCACAAAATCAACCAAACCAAAATTCACTTTCCTTTGAATGACTGTTTGGTTTCCTCCCATGTCACGGGACTCAGCCTAGGTTTTTACTGTTGGCAGCTTAGATGATCAGAAGCAACAGAACTTAGATGGGCTTTGATAAGTCAAGTTTTATATCGTTAGGCTCCAAGGGGCCATAAAGGAGACACCCTGTTTGCTCATTTTTCCAGTTTACAAGTAACTGATGGTAATGACTGATGAATGTCAACTGAACCATTTTATCTCTTCAATTATTTATTCTCTCTTCTGTGGTGGTTGCTTCCTGATGTTTTACAATGTGATACAAACATCTTCAGAGCCCCATTCCCATAACTCACCTACTTGCTTCTGCTTCAGAACTCTTGTTCCATTCACCCAGAATTTTCCTTCAGGACCCTTGACTAGCCTTTTATAACTAGGTCTTTTCTCTGATTCCTTGTGCAATCTTAGATGTGACAATTTCTTTCTTTTTTTATTAATATCTTTATTTAAGCATCATAATTACAAATAGTTTATAGTTGGGTTTCATTCATAAAAACGATACCCCCCTTTCACCAGTGCAACCTTCCCGCAACCAATGCCCCCCATCTTCCTCCTCCCCCACCCCCTGCCTGTATTTGTGACAGGCATTCTATTTCTCTCACTCAATACCATTGTCATGATAGTCGTCAGTGTAGTTATTTCTCTAATTGAACTCACCACTCTTTGTAGTAAACTTTGAACTCACCACTCTTTGTAGTAAACTTCATAGTGTGAGCCTGTCCTTCCTGCCCTCATCTCTATTGTCTTTGAGTATTATTAAAATAATGTCTTTTATTTTTCTTAAAACCCATAGATGAGTGAGACTATACTGTGTCTATCTCTTTCACTCTGATTTATTTCACTCAGCATAATAGTTTCCATGTCAGATGGGACAATTTATTCCACTCAGAGTGAATTAGGAAGCATGTCGCTGGAAGCTTTAGCATTATAAACATTTTTCTTATCACCATCTTTCAAGGTCAATCCTGAATGAAACTGTAATGTGGTCCCCAATGACTTTTAGCTTTCATCTGTATTTGGAACTAATAAGGTATTTATTTTCCCTCTCATTTCAGCTTGTTGTACAGTCATTAGTTGTAGGTTAAAGGTGTAAACATGGTGTAAACATTGGATGTAAACATGGTATAAACAAGGATGGTAAAAGAGAGACCAGGCAGACTCTGAATACATATAGTATTTTCTAAGTAGAGACCTAATATTGCCTTGGTTGAATATTTAATCATTTTTGAAGTTTGGATACTCTGAATTAGCTTCACAAAGTCATGTTCTCTGTCTTTTTACACCTTGATCATTCTAAAGACTTGAATTATTTCATAGACAAAAGAAGTTCCCTCTGCCAGACCCCTACCATGCACGATGTTCAAGTTTAGTGAATAGGTTGTCATATTGGCATGGGGCTAGCCTTTGCGGATGAGCAGTGAGGAACCAAGACCTTAAAGTCCATTTTACTATTAACTATCTTGTACCACACAACTCTCAGTATTAATGGCTGACTTTGAGGACTCTAAGAAGATGATATTAAGTCTAAGTTGCCAATAAAAGACACTAATTGTAAAATAAAAAAAAGGAGGGAAAGGAAAAGGTAGGTAATGAGAAAAAAAAAGATGACTGAGGAGTAAGAGCTAAGACTCGGGATATCCAGAGGAGAGTCTTAGCATAAATATTTTACTCTCATCTTGGACAGATGATCATCAGTTCCTATAATTTGTCACGCCCAGTGCTTGGCATGGGGCTGCCAGAAAAAAAATGGCACATGGTACAGTATCTGAAACCAGAGACTGCTAACTGCACTCCTTGTGGTGACTGGCTTGTTATTTTTCAAAAGGCAGCTTCAAAGGGCACCTATCTCTGACTACCACATAATAAATCGACATGAAATGGATTTGTAATGACATTTAAAGTCACCTCCTCCTCTCTAAAATTTTTCATAGTAAAGTTTTTGCAGAGACAATGCATGTAAAGATCTTGAGATCAGGTGATATGGGTAAAGTATAAATGCTATCATGAGTGTCCTTTCTTTTTATTTTTTGAATACAGTTGCCTTTCCCCTCCCCCCCATAGATACAAAGTCGTTCCTGATTGAGTTTCAGTCATAGAATGTCTAAAACCCTTCACCAATGCATATTTCCCACCACCAATGTCCCCAGTTTCCCTCCTGCCCTCCACCCTGCCTGCCTCTGTGACAGGCATTTTACTTCTCTCTCACACACACTCTCTTTCTCTCTCTTCCTTTCTTCTTTTTCTCTTTTAGACACTGTACCTTGCAATATTGTTACTGAAGGGATATCATGCATATAACTTTATCTCCTTTCAGTACCCAGTTCTCTATTATCTCTAGATAGTATTACCATACTATTTTTATTATAGACCACAAATAAGTGTGATCATTCTGTCTACCCTTCTCCCTTTGACTCATTTCACTTATCATAATACTTTTCATATCCATCTATGTATAAGCAAATTTCATGACTTCATTTTTCCTAACTGCTGCATAGTATTCCATGGTGTCGTGTATGTGATCATGAGTGTTCTTATAAGAGAAAGAGGCACAAAGAGGCAAAGCTATATAAATATAGAGACAGTAAATGCTGAAATGAGGTTAAGAATTGCTAGAAGCTCTGAAAAATTAAGAGAGACGAGGAATAAAATTTTCCCCCAAATATAGGGAGTCCCCTACTGATTTTTGGCTTCTATATATAACTGTGAACTCAAAATATTCTGTTTTTTAAACCATGACTTGCAGTTGTGAATAGTATTTGCAGGAAGAAAAATGGATGGAAAAAGATAGGATTATTTGTTATTTATTTATTAGTTTACTTTTGGAGTGGAGGTGGGGCTACACTCAGCTGTGTTCAGGATTTATTAATGGCTTTGTGCTCTGGCAATGCTCTAGGCTTTGCTTGGAGAACTAACCATACAGAGTTCTGGGGTTTGAATAGGGTGGACTTTGTGCAAGGCCCTATCTCCTAAACTATCACTCTGACCCTATCATCACATCTTTTTCATGCAATTTTTATTAAGACATCATTCACCTATCCATAAAATTCAAAATTAAGTGATTTTTTTTTTCTGGCATAGTCACAAGTTAAATAGCCTTGGCCACTAATTCCAAAATATTTTAATTATCTTCCAAAGAAACCCATGTGCATGAATAATGCCCCATATTTTCTTCCTTTAATCTCTAGCAATTTCTAATTTGTTTTCAACATCTATGGATTTGCTATTTTTCATCTAGAAAAGATTCAGAATACTGAACACTTTATATAAAAGAAGTTATGCATCATGTAACCTTATGTATTTTTTCCACTTAGCACAATGTTTTCTTTTTCCTTTTTTAATCATCAGCCATACACACGTGCTACCTTTTTTTAAATTGATTTTTTATGAAGGTCCTATAAGACATTTTTGCTTGTACACGGTGGATTCTTGGCTCCACAGAGTTCCTCTGCACCACTGGGTGAGCCCTGGAGTCCCTTTATGGTCAGGACTCACTCCTGGCTCTGCACTTAGGACTCATTCCTGGTGGGGCTCAGAAAACCATAAGAGGTATTGTGGGTTGGACAGAGGTTTGAACATGGCAAGAAAAGCTCCCTGTCCATAGAATTATCTTTCTGGTCCTGACACAATATTCTCAAGTTCCATCCATACCATATATGATGACTCCACCAGTCCCACTGCATATGATATTTTGCCAGTACCACCACATTAGGTATTCTACCAGTACCATCTCATATGTTATTACATCAGTACCACCACATATAATACTCTGCCAGTACCATCCAATATATAACTTCACAGTACTACCACATATGGTACTCCACCAGTATCACCCCAAATAGTACTTAACCACATAAGCTCCATCAGGAATAACCCCTGACTACAAAGTCAGGAGTAAGCACTGAGTACCGCTGGATGTGGCCCTAAGGAAAAATAAAGTAAAATAGAAAAAAGTCTAAAATATTTACTTATTAGTTCAATTAAAAGTAACAACAACAATATCACATAAACCACTGGTTAGGGAGATAGCTAAAAGGGCTGGAGTATATGATTTAGATGCTGGAGCCCAGGGTTCATTCCTAACATCACCTGGTTCCTTCTAGCATCAATCCCTGAGATGGGTGGGAACAAGCTAAAAATAATGTCACAGCTAAATTTTCCATAACAAAAGATTTATGAGATGAATGAGACTGCTATAGTTTAAAAATCTTTTTAGTGGTTGCTTTAATAGAAGACAGTTTTATTATCTGTATTCAAATCTTCAACTATGACTCAACTATGAAAAAAATCAACCATATAGAGAGGTAAATTGAAAGGGAGGAGTATTTTAATAAAAGACTTGATATTTGTGGCTATTTATCTTTTAAATTATACCAAAGCTTGATGAATAGTTTCTTAAAAGTACAGTGACAATGCAGAATGTAAAACCATATCAATGATCTTTATATTTTGTTATATCAAAGTATGTTGATTTGGATCTTTTACCACATACTTTTGTAGCATCATGCATTGATCATTTAGAAAATATTATTCTCAGGGCTCAGAGATAGACCAACAATCTGGCATGCATAGTTTGCGTGAAAAATGTGTGGGTTCAGTCCTTGGCTCTCCAAAATCTCCTGAACATCACCAGAAAAAAGCAGATTTACCAGTTTGCAAATCAACTTCATAAACACTTTTATTGTATATAGTTGTATACTTAACATATAGTCTTATAGAATATTTGGACATACCCCCTCAACAGTCCAGTTTCAATAAAATTATTGATTTAATTGACTCATTAAAAACAGTATTCCCGGGCCCGGAGAGATAGCATGGAGGTAAGGCGTTTGCCTTTCATGCAGAAGGTCATCAGTTTGAATCCCAGCATCCCATATGGTCCCCCGAGGCTGCCAGGAGCAATTTCTGAGAATGGAGCCAGGAATAATCCCTGAGCACTGCCAGGTGTGACCCTCCCCCCAAATTAAATAAATAAAAAATAAAAAAATAAAAACAGTTTTCCCCATAAGGATCTCCCAATAGGGCTGAGGATTGTGGGGGTCACTTCTGGTAATGTCTGGATCCGTGCTACTTGGCCAATCATACTTGGGGTTATTTGGACTCTACCCAAGGTCATCCAGTAGAGTATGCAGTGGGACTGAAGTTAGGCACTGAGCATTTAAGGTTTGCTTTCTAGCCCACTAAGTGCTCACCACTATTTCACAGGCCCCCATAAAAGCATTTTATTTTATTTTATTCTTTTTACATGAGACATGAGGAAGGGGTGCAAGATGGGGGGGAGGATAGAAGGAAGGGAGAGGCAGGGGAGAAGTAGACAACCCAAATCAGTTTTACTTGGGATTTAGGAAAAATAAAAGATAGTATGATAATAATACTCAGAGACAAGAGATTAGGGCCAGGAAGACCAGCCCATGATATGGAATTTACCACAAGAGTGATAAGCACAGTTAGATAACTGCACTAACAAGTACTATGACAATTAGGTGTGAGAGAGAAATAGAATTTCTGTTTCAAAGACAGGGACTGGGAGAGGAGGAAAATGGGGAACATTGGTGGTGGGGAAAAAGTTACACATATGTGTTCATTCAATGACTGAAATCCAACTTGAACATTTTTGTAACCAGGGTGCTTAAATATATTATTATTTAAAAAAAGAAAATCTTGGCCAGAGAGATAGCATGAAGGTAGGGCATTTACCTTGCATGCAGAAGGATGGTGGTTTGAATCCTGGCATTCCATATGGAGCCCCGAGTCTGCCAGGAGCAATTTCTGAGTGTAGAGCCAGGAGTAACCCTGAGCGCTGCCGGGTGTGACCCAAAAACCAAAAAATAAAAAAAATCTTGGGACCAGAGTAGTGGCACAGCGGTAGGGCATTTGCCTTGCACACTGCTGACCTAGGATGGACTTCCTAGGTTCGTTCTCCTGGCGCCCCATATGGTCTCCCAAGCCAGGATCGATTTCTGAGCCTATAGCCAGGAGTAACCCCTGAGCGTCACCGGGTGTGGCTCCCTCACAAAAAACAACAACAACAACAACAACAACAAAAACACACTTTTTTTCAGGTAAATATATTTTGGTTAAGAATGCAATGACCAGGACCACAAATTGCTGCCACTACTTTTTATTTTTATGAATTCATTTATTTCCCATCAACCTCATTTTCATTCCTGTTTCAGTCTAGAAAGAACAGCTTAAGACCATTCAGTGGTGGTTCCTACCCACTCAGTGGCCTGAGCAGTGGGAGTTGTAGACCAGTCTTCTATAGCAGGCTGAGCTCACACTCCAATCTTTGGTAGGGAACTGCTGAATCAGCACGGAGAGCACCTGCACCCCTTCAGACCAGCCTGCAACCTCTGGCTGAGTAGCAGTGAATTCAGGAGCTGGAGAAGTCAATTCACCCTAAAAACTTTTCTTGGTCACAGCCTTCTCAACAGCAGCCTGTTCTTCCTTTTCAATCTGGTTATAAGAAAATTTTTCATGAATGGCAAAACTAATGTCCAAGCAGCACAAACTTAAGGCGTGCAAATTTGCTTATGCCATCACAAGATTCGTGGAGAAAATCTCACTTCATCAGGATCTCTGTAGAAGTAGAGTTCAGGCATAATCTTTCATGGGTGTTCATGGGAAATGGTGTCTCGATTTCACAGAACTTCCCTGGCCAGCATCCACTGCATGAGACCCACGGAGTGAGCTCCCTTGTTGAAAGGAATGGCAATGCCCACATACAGCAGAGGAGAGTTTGTGTTGCACAGAGCAATTGTAGTCAAAATAATGTAAGATGCCTCTGTGAGGGGCTGGTGGTTAGCCCTGGGATCAATAACTTCCAAAAGTCTTGGCTTTTGGATTTGGTTAGTGATAGTTTCAGACTTGAAGTGGCCATCAATCAGAATGGCAGCGGTGGCAGCAGAAAACTTCAGCACAGCTCGCTGGCTAGTATACCTAGATGACATCAACTGGGTTTTCAATGGCAGCAATGGCACTACCTGCATTCACCCAGGTTATCTTCAAATTTATAATGTAGATGCCATCACTTTTTCTTTTGTGACATACTGTTAAATCTGGAAGTCCAGGTTAGTGCCACTTTAGTGGGTGCTCATGGCAAGGAATTTGAGGACATCCTTCTCCTTCATTTGCAGGACATTGAAGGCTTGGACATTGGGAAATTTTTTTTTAAATTACGTTGGGAATCTAGGATAGCACTGTATGGGTCCCTCACTGTATACTGTGGAAAACCACTACCACTATTTTTTTTAATGTACATAGGTGCCAGCAATTTTATTGTCTATTGTTGAGCAATTGATAGAAATGTTAGCATGTTAGGAACAAAAGGTATAATAATGTATTAGTAAGATTGTGAAATTTATTTATTTTTGTTTTGGGGACCACACCTAGCAGTGCTCATGCGTTAGACTCTCCACTCAGAATTCACTCCTGGCAGGCTCAGGGAACCATATGGGATGCTGGAGATCAAAGTCTGCTGTGTGTAAGGCAAGCATCCTACTCTCTCTACAATCGCTCTGGTCCAAATGTATGTGTATTTATATTTCATTGATTTACAAAAGGTTCTCATCAACAAAAGGTTGATGGGCCATACTCTTTGAGAACTGCTTTCTTGGAGCTTTTTAAAATTCAAACCCAATACTCCTAGGAGGTGTCTTTCCTTTCTCATATTAGCCCTGGGGCTATGATAGTAGAGGTAGGAAGAGGCATAGTTCACAACTTTGCCTTAAAATTGGGCATGAGATTAAAAAACTTTGACCTTTGAAGTCTACTGATTATGTTACTTATGCCTGGCTCCTTTACTGGTCCATATGGTTGAAATGATAAATATAGCATATAAAAGTTTATAAATATTTTTTGACTAATATTAAATAGATTGATGAGATCAAGAGCATTTTCCAGCTTGAACTATTATAAGGCAGTTCATTTTCCACAGACTGTCCAAGGACAAATGAATGTCACAGGAAAGGGCAAGGAACAAAGGCAGAACTCAATTCTACCATCTCATATTGGTCAGATCCAATTAAGTTCCAAAATTAGTTAACATGATACATAACTCTCAAAGAATAGCTTTTAAAAAATGTTATGGTGGGGGCCGGGCGGTGGCGCTAAAGGTAAGGTGCCTGCCTTGCCTGCGCTAGCCTTGGATGAACCGCGGTTCGATCCCCCGGTGTCCCATATGGTCCCCCAAGCCAGGAGCAACTTCTGAGCGCATAGCCAGGAGTAACCCCTGAGCGTCACTGGGTGTGGCCCAAAAACCAAAAAAAAAAAAAAAGTTATGGTGTCCAGAGAACCTGGTGCTGAATTTGGAGGATTGTGCTAGGAAATAGAGTGGACTTTGAAACCCAGAACTTCTCATAAGAGCACATGGTGAAAGACTTGTGCTGAAAAGGATAGCATTTGCACTTTCTCCCCCCACCTCTGTGTATCTGTTTTCTTGGCTTGCTGTTCAAATAGGCAACATCTATTGATGTCACTTGAGAGAACACAGAAGTTCCTGCTTTTTTTTTTAAAACCATATGTTTCAATGTAGGCCAGTTCCAGTTTAAGTACTGATGTAAAAACAAATCCCAAACGTGAGTGGGGAAGTTATATAGAATTTTTAAGTGGCCATGAGGTTGTACAAAAGGAGAACCTTTCAATGTCTTCAGGTGATAAAAATGAATTTGCTTCCTTAAAATAATATGTATTGTAGGAAAAAAAAACCCCATAGATACTTCTTTAAGAAAACCCAGACATGTATGAAGTTGTGAAGTCATGAAGTCAAGATTGAAGTTAGTAGATCCAGAATGATAGTACAATGGGTAGGACGTTTGCCTTGCATGTGGCTGACCCTGGTATACCATATTGTCCCTCAAAAACCACTAGGAGTAATTCCTGAGCACAGAGCCAGGAGTAACCCCTGAGAACTTTCAGGTGTGGCCCGTAAACAAAACAAAATAAAACAAAAACAAACAAAGAGTGAAGTTAAAAGATTAACTAGATCCCTCTTATGGGGTTTCTTGAATGAAAATCTAAGAATGAAAACCTAAGAATGAAAATCTTCTTGTCAGGGAATATATTGAAAAACATGACTTTTAAAATGGTGATGTAGTTCTTTGAATCAGATCATTTTTATTTTGAGAATCTAGAACATTCTAGATAAAGTGTGCATTCAGTTTTAGTGCTGGAATCAACCAAATTCTTAACAATAATAGGATCTAAGATATGGAAGCCTGTGACTGGGCACATAGCCCCTCACCTCTCTGCTTTCATTCTGACCTACCTGTACTCATTTCTTTTCTGAGTCTTAGTTTGTTGAGTTTGAGGAATTCTCTTAGTCAGACCTTACCATTGAGTCATCTGACCCTGTTGTCTGAGTAGCACAGGGCTGTGGCTGGGGCAATGGCAAGGCTGTGGCAGCCCCAATACAACCAGAAAAACAGCCAATGAGTTCATTTGACACTTGAAACATAATTGAGGAGACACAAATATTAAATAGGATATCGCTAATCATCATAGCTGGGATCCACCTAAATCAGACTTAAATTTTAAATATCAGGGAAACCAGATTGAGCCCTGAAATGGTGATTAGGATCAGAACCTGGTCTTATGTCTGGCCTTGTGATCAGATCAGCCATCAGAGTTATTAGGACAATTTTGCAAGCCAACCAGGGGATAGGTGAAACAATATTAGGGTGGCCAACATACCAGATTTAGGGGTTCCTGAGATGTGTGATCATCCCTAAAGCTGGGGTGGTCTTAGGGGAATCCAGGTGATTTGATCACACTCAATTAGTTCCCATCCCAAAATAATCAAATGAGCAACACAGGCTCCTTTGACACCTGAAAGAGGCCAAATACAATACAAACTGTCCCTCTTTGTCATCTAATGGGACAGCATGCACGAGGAAGGGCTGGGAGATGCCACATTTAGTCCTAGTGGGTGATTCTCAGCACAGGGCTTTGCTATTGCAAAATGTTGTTCTGGGCGGCACTGGGACTTTCAGCAGCCTCTGAGCCCAGCAAGCCTTCTTTAATTGCAGAGGAGGTATGGTTAAGTGGATTTACCATGGTTACATATCTAGCCGGGAGAATAGGTAATGCAGGTTGGTTGCCATGGAAACCGATGCTGAGATGAAGATGCTGTTACAGATGATTTATTAGAGCTGGCCCTTGAGCATGAGGGAAGCAGCGAGTCAGCTATAGCCCAGGCAAGCCTTAGCTAGAAATCTTGAAGGCTGACATGGACCTTTCAAGATGTGAGTGGGTTGGAACAAGAAGTTTTGGCCCAGCTATCACTATAGGGTACCTAGAGGGGAAATTTGACACTGGGGTTACAGGCTGACCTGGAGGTACATTCTCTAGCTCCCCAGGTCTCTGGAGGTCAGCTCAGTGGTTCCATTATTCCGCGTGTCTTTTTGAATGAAGAAATGCCTGTACGTGTTGGTTTAGTATGTAAGGAATAACAATTTCTGGCTCCAGAAAGATGGGGGATCAATACAGGAAAAATATCACCAGGTTATTAATAATGAATGAATCTATGGTTGAAAATGGGAGATAATTACTTTGTGCGGCTTTGACTCAAAAGACATCGATTATTTCACAGGGAAGGCGACTTTTTAAAATATAAAAGGATACGCCCACAAGGTGAGAATTTAACCTTTCTTACCAGCCTTTGCCAAGACAAAATATGAAATGACATTTTCCAGTTATTGTAGGACACGCTCTGTGGTTAGTGAAGAAGGTTCAATACAAAGTTAACAGAAGAGTTGAGAAAAATGTGTCTAGAAACTATTTTTTAAAAGATTTACATTAAGGGCAGGAGTGTTAGTACAGCAGTTAGGTGTTTGCCCTGCAGGTGGCCTACCCATGTTCAATCCCTGACCATCCATAGGGTCCCCTAAATCCTCCAGAAATGAGTCCTATATGAGGAGACAGGAATAAACCTGAAACTTGCCATCTGTGACACCCCAAAAAAGATTCATTTTTACTTTTTATTGAAAAAGTGATCTACATGGTCAAGTTTCCAGACTTTCATATTTTAAATTTGACTTTTCTTAACTATTAATATAGCATTATATCTAAAAAAAACTTCTATACTTATGTAAAATTAGTCCTTTAGCATTAATAATATAAATAATAGATAGATAATGGTGTTTACTTATTCTTTGATCTTTAAGTCTGAGAAATTTCTGAGTGAAATTTCAGACGAGAACCATTCACATCTGACTGCACCTTAGAATTTTTCTAGAACATGAAGAAACCCACAGACATCATCTTGGGCATTCTGAGTTAAATTCCTGAGGAGGCCCTTCTAGCTTCTGTTTTAATCAAGACCTAGGTCATTCATCCCTACATAATGGTCTCGCTGATTTTCTTTTTGGAAGTACTAGCATCAAATAAAGTTTCTGTGGCCATCCAATTGTGGTAGTTGCATTTTTTGCTGTGGTCAGATGTGCAGGCATAAAGTTGACCCCTGAAATCCACTATTGGTGTACAGTGTGAGAGAGGTCAGCTTACGGACACTCCTCTGCAGACATCACCACAAACTATCTCCAGAACTTATTCTTCTCCAGATGAAACTCTGGGGCTAGCAACTGATCCCTCCTCATTTTCTCCTGCCCTCAAATCCCAATAATCATAATATCATTTTTTTATTTCTTTGACTTTAGCAATTCAGGCACCTCCTCACAGCAGAATTATATGGTCTTTGTCCCTTTGTTAACTTCATTAAGCAAAATTTCCTTAAGTTTCACCCAAGTGTTAGACTGTCAGATTTTCCTCCTCTCATGACTGCTATGTCCTGTCCATGTATTAAAGTGACATCACTGATCAACGCTCAGATCACCTCTCCTTCTGGATTAACAGGAGTAGAACTCTTTGTAAAGGATGGACAAATCAGTTTAATTTCCTGATAATTTGAGACCTATACCCAGGAGTAGAATTGTTTGGCTATATAGAAATTCTATTTTTTTTTTTTTTGGCTACACCCAGCGGTGCTCAGGGGTTACTCCTGGCTGTCTGCTCAGAAATAGCTCCTGGCAGGCACGGGGGACCATATGGGACACCGGGATTTGAACCAACCACCTTTGGTCCTGGATCGGCTGTTGCAAGGCAAACGCCGCTGTGCTGTCTCTCTGGGCCCAGAAATTCTATTTTCAATCTTTTTGAGGATTTTTCCCTTAACATTTTCTACAGCCGTTGTATCATTTCATATGAGCACCAGAAAAGGCTTTTTTTTTTTTTTCTCACATTCTCACCAACACTTCTTTTTCAATTTCATGACGGCCACTCGAAGGGCTATGAACTGGATTCTCACGGTGCTTTTGATTCACATTTCTCGAAGGCTTTGTGATGAGGGGCATGTTTTCATGTGCTTATTAGCCATTTGTAATCTTCTTTGAAGAAAAATGGATTCAAATCCTTTGCCCTTTTCCCCCACATTTATTGGAGTGTGATTGGCATATGAAATGCATACATTGGAGGTATGCAGTGGGAGATGTAGAAATATGTGTGTATTGGAGAAGCCACCGTTCCCCCCCTTCACAGGCTAATTAACACATACATCATTTCATGTAGCTCTTTTTTCCCCTGGTGTTGAGAACACTTGAGCCAGCCTGAACGAATTTCAAATATGCAATACATAATTAATAATTATAGTCATCATGCTGTTCATGAGATTCCCAGAACATATTCATCTTCTAATTGAAACTTGGTATCCTCTGACCAACCTCTTCTTGTTTCCCTCACCCCTTGTCTCTCTATTTTGATGGGTTTTTATTAGACTTGCCAGAATAAGTAAGTTCATAATAGATAATAGCTGCCTCTCAGTGTCTGGCCTATTTCATTCCACAGCATGTCCTTTAGCATCACCCATGTGCTAGTAAATTACGGCAGCTATTCTGCTTTATCCAGTTTGCTGTCGAAATGCCTGGTTGAATGCATTCCAGTCATTGCTTTTTTACACTATAGTGCTCCTGGGTTTTTTGTCTTTTTCTTTTTTGTATGTCTTTTGTTTTCTTTCTTGAGCCTCTTGTTTTGTTATTGTCTATTCAAAACATATTTAGTTTTACTTTTGTGTATGTGCATAGGTAAAATTTCTCCTTTCTCTTTCTGTTGTTGCCTTGACTGTGGTGAGGTACCTCACGGGTTGTGACATTTGCGTACTTGAACTGCTAGGCTCACAATCCCTAAACTGCATCCTCCATGGCACACCTGGCCATGTCCTGGGGGTTGTGTGCTCTGTTATAGAGTCTGAGGGTCTAGACAGGAGCACTGTAAGGACCATGGCCTGTGCATGGTGGTGGTGGTGCTTGGGATCCGACTCACAACTTTGCACTTGCAAGGTACCTTTGCCATTGAATCATCTATAGGTCCCTGAGATTGTATTATTAATTTTGTGGCTTTCTGTCTGTTCTTGTAGTATATTAACTTGAAGATGATCCCCGATTTCCAACTTAAGAGTTCATAAGTCTCTGTTGTTTTAAGTAATTATCAAACATTATTATTTTTCTTTCATGCTCAACTGATTTTATTTTATTTTTTGGTGTTCCTTTATTTGTTATTTCTGCATTTCTTGTTCTTCCCCCCTATCTGTTTTCCTCTTCTCTCCTATTTTGGGAAGCATCTCTGGTGATAATCAGGGCTTACTCTTGGCTCTGTGCTCAGAGATCTCTCCTGGAAGCCTCTGGAGGACAATATGGGATGCCGCTATTGAACCTGGATCAGCCACATGCAGGGAAAAATTCCCTGCTTGCTATCATATCTCTTCAGACCTTATTTCTAATCCTTTCTTCCAGATGTCATAGTTTTGCTTTAACAGTCAGGTTGAAGTTTTGCATAAGTCAGCTGAGAACTTCCTTGGATTATGGGACTTGATATTGGAGTCTCCTGTGGAGAGAGAACTCTAGGTGTATGTGTGCTCTGGGGGCAGGCTGGAAACAGGAATCATTGTGGGGACAATAGGAATGGTGGCTTGGTTCCGCACTCCAACACAGCTCCAGGATATGTTGAGTAGTTACCTAGATTCTCTGGCCAACTTCTTTGCAAGTGAGACAAGGCAGTAGCTTCAGTAGTAGCCAGACTTAGTTTGGCATCACTGAACAGGGCATCAAAACACCCAAGGCTGGCACAATTATTGATTTTGGATTTGCATATGGCATCACTGCACAAACTTTCCTAGTCTAACAGAAGCATTGACTGCACTCTGCGATGGTCAGAGCCTCTGGCAGTTTGCTCCATGCCTGGCTTCCCTGAGAGGGGCTGCTGGATGGATTGAGTTTTTGTGATGCACCAGTGGCAGGTTGCTGGCCAGGCAGGTTGAAGACTGTATCCTTCACTGGGTAATGTTATGAATTAACTTTCTTTTCTTTTTTTATTTGTCATTTTTTGGGTCATACTCGACAGCGCTCAGGGGTTAATCCTGACTCTATGCTCAGAAATCGCTCCTGGCAGGCTCGGGGGACCATATGGGACGCCAGGATTCAAACCACAGTCCTTCTGAGTCTAAGGCAAACGCCTTACCACTGTGCTATCTCTCCGGCCCATAAATTAGCTTTCTTGCCTGGCATGAATAGGTTATTAAAAACACCACAGGTTGTTGTTTTTGTTGTGTGTGTCTAATCAGGCAGAAGAACATTTTGAGTCCCTTGGCCAAAAGAAACCATGGCTTGACTTCTGCAAACAGAAGCTAGGGAGGGGGATAGGTCCTTGTTGAGTTGGTGCTCCAGGGACCCTGTCTGCCCAAACCAGGGTACTGGTTGCAATAGCCCCTCTACCTTCCTGTTCTGTGAACTCTGACCATCAAGCCCTACCCCAGAAATCCACCAGCTCCTTCTGCAGATCTGTCAGTCAATACCCATGAGAAATTACCCACCATGCCAGGGAAGCTGGGTGTCCACTTCAGGTTTTTTTCTTTTCCACTGGAAGTTTTTCGGGTAGTCCAAGGAGCCTTCTTGGTGAGGTGCTATAGCAGTTTCTGGTGTGTGAAAGGTCAAATAGCTGCTCTTCTTCCCCTTACGTGAGGCCTCTGGTGTCAGTGAGACAGGGGATGTGTTTAGTCTCCCTCAGAGGATGCTGGGATTTTCATAATGTTTTTTTTTAATCTATGAATGAATAGTTGCTGGTGGGTCACTTTGTAAGGAGGTCTGAAATCAGAAACCATTGACATCACTATCTCAGTGATTGTGATTTAATTCCCTGTCATCTTCAGCTCCCAAATTTCTATGCATGACACCTTTATAATTTCTATCTCTGTTGAATTTTTCATTAGGATCCTGGTTTGTCTCCCTGTTTCTTTGAGTTGTCTGGGCTCTTTTGTAATTTGCTACATGTCCTTAAAAGCAAAAATTTTATTTGGATAGCAATGTGTAGCTCTCCGTATATTTGAAAAGTCATAGGGGCCGGGAAGGTGGCGCTGGAGATAAGGTGTCTGCCTTGTAAGCGCTACCAAGGAACGGACCGCGGTTCGATCCCCCGGCGTCCCATATGGTCCCCCCAAGCCAGGGGCGATTTCTGAGCACATAGCCAGGAGTAACCCCTGAGCGTCAAACGGGTGTGGCCCAAAAACCAAAAAAAAAAAAAAAAAAGAAAAGTCATGACATTCCTTTGATGGTGTCACATTTTCTTTCTTTTTTCTTTTTTTTCTTTTTATTATGGCTAAAATGAATCACAATAATTTCACAGAAATATTTAAGGCACATAGTGACAATGAATGAGGGACATCACCCCCCCACTAGTGTTGTCTTTCCTCCACCCCTGTTTCCAGCATGCATCCCATATCTCCCTTCTTTACCCCCCCATAATGCTAGTGTAACTGTTCCCCACTGTACAGCTTATTGTAAATTGGGTATCGATTCTGTTGTCATTGACTATGGGGATTGGTGTTCAAGTCTGATCATTTTTTATTTCCACTAAATGTTCATTTGACTGTCTGGTCTTGGTACCATCCATTTTCCTCCCTCAAATAGTGAGGCTGAACAAGATGATTCCAGTAATGTGGTTCTGTTGGAGATATACGAAAAGATAAAGGAGAAGAAAAGAAAAACAAAAACAAATGGAGAAAAAGAAAGAGAAAGAGAAAGGAACTAGGGGAAGTTCATCTAGGTGTTATAAATTTCCTTTTAGAAGGAGAAAGGGAGGAAAAAGAAAAGGGTAACAAAACAAAGCAAAAAAAAAACAAACAAACTAAAGACAAAACAACAAATACAAACAGAAACAAAAAGAACAACAAAAAAGAATAACCCCAAAATCAAAACAGAACAGAACAAAACAAAAACAAACAAAAAACCCCAAAACAGTCGAAAAACAAAACAGGACAAAACAAAACAAAATAACCCAAAAAACAGTCAAAAAACAAAACTGAACAAAACAAAACCGAAAAACAGCCAAAAAACAAACAACATAATAAAACAAAACAAAAAACCAAAAATAATCAAAAAACAAAACAAAACAAACAAAACAAACAAAAAACAAAAACAGTCAAAAAACAAAACAAAACAAAACAAAAACAAACCCCAAACAAGCTACTACTTAAAAAGATTTGTGTTTCTTCTTCTTCTTCTTCTTCTTCTTCTTCTTCTTCTTCTTCTTCTTCTTCTTCTTCTTCTTCTTCTTCTTCTTCTTCTTCTTCTTCTTCTTCTTCTTCTTCTTCTTCTTCTTCTTCTTCTTTCTTCTTCTTCTTCTTCTTCTGCAAAGGCACAGTAAATATTGGGGAAATTAGAACAGGAATTCCCTTGGCCTAAGAGATACAGGGTTTCTCCACCCTTAAAGCCTACTGCCATGGAAGAACTACAGACTCCATACCTGCTCAGGTGTCAAATTTTCTTGAAATCTTCCACCGATATCTTTTTTTTTTTTTTTTGGCTGCACCTGGTGTTGCTCAAAGGTTACTAATGACTCTGCACAGAGAAATCACTCCTGGAAGGCTCAGGGGACCATATTGGATGCCCAGGAGCAAACCTGGGCCGGCCGGCCGTATACAAGGCAAACACTCTACCTGTTGTACTATTGCTAATAGCCCCTTGCACCAGTATCTTAATAGAAGGAGCAATCGATATTATTGTTAGGTTTAGTGAGAAGATATACCTAGACCAGTCAACTTAGCTGACGATTGAGGTAGTCTCAACATTTTTGTTCTATAATTTTTTAAATATAAATTTCTTTATTTCAAACACAGTGGTTTACAGAATTGCTCAGAATACAGTTATTTCTGGCATTCAATGTTTGAGCACCAATCTCACCACCAATGTAACATTCCCTCCATTCTTATCCCTAGTTTTCTACCCTCCCCAAGCCTTCTCCTTGGCAGGTATAAATAATTTACCTCATATTGCTCATTACTACCAAATGGTATTGCAATTATGGGAAAGATTTATCAAAAGAATATGTGTGAAAATTGTCATATCTCACAAGGGGGCCATTATGTCATTGTTTGAAGGTTTACTAAGTATGCATTGCTAGTGAAGCTTTCTGTGTAGTTTTTGCTTATTGGGCTTAGGTATATTCTGTGATAATTTTTCATTTAGTTCGGAGTGTTTCTACTGGGTGCCAGTATCAAAAGTATAGAGGTGTTTCATATATGCAGGAAAATATGAAATCCAAGTGTCATGGAGTGTCTGTAGATTTGGGCTGATGAGCTCATACAGTGGCATCAGTGGGTCATGGGCTTGGCTGCCAGGATTTCTGGAAGTACAGAGATGGAGCTGGGCAATGGCCCACCCTGGCATCCTGGCTCTAAAGAGTCCCTGGAAATGTCAGTTGAAAAACCAAGGCACTTGGAGTTTTTGGTGGTTAGATGTTTCTGCAGAGGTTATGGGAAAGTTGGGCCTTTGAAAAGATAGCAATTTGGGATATGTGTGCAGTTTTAGGCTTCAGCAGGGCTGGGGACTTGCGTCCAAGAAATCCCAGTGCCATCAGCAATGATACTTGTTTAGTCATGAGTTTTTATGGTTTAGGTTGCCTCTCTTTCGAGACTCTTTCAGAGTCTACAATTCTGGCCAGCTGGGCAGACATGGCAGCAGCTCCCAGCCTATTTCTATGTTTTTCTCACTTACCTCTTCTTTTTCTTGGGGGAGAGAGATGGTTGGCCTTCTCTCAGTCCTGCAAAATTATCCTTATTTTTGACTTCCATAATTTCTTAAATTCCTCACCTTTATGTACCTTCTAATTCTGTAGATTTGGGTGACTTTCTGCAAAGTAATGACTATTTTTAAAGGTCCTTTTTTCTGCTAGTTGAGGGGTCAAGAAACAGGCAGTTAGGGGAATCTATGTCTCTTGGGTGAATTCTAAGTCCTGGGTTGTAGGTTTTCAGCTTCTTGGCTGCTTGTTGACAGTCTTTTGATCAAGTATTAGAACAAATTTACAGATTCAGTGAAATTAAAATTAATGTTAAAAAACTTAGGTATAATTTTTATACAAAACAAACTATCAGGAAGGAACTACCTTCCTGAAAGAATCACCCCTAATACATCAATTTCATTTATGATTTCATCAAAAAGAGAAAACATCTAAAAAGAAATTTAACCAAAAAATTATTACATTGCAAATTAAAAGATGCTAATGAAGAAAACTGACAAAAATGCAAATAAAACAGATCCTAAATTTCTGGATTATGAGAACTGCTTTGTTAAAATGTTTATGCTATTCAAAGCACTCTACAGACTAACTAGTAATATTGATCATAATTTCAATGAAAATTTTCACAAAAATCAGTCAAACCATCCTAAACTTTGTATGAAATCTCACAAAAACCTGAAAAGGCCAAAGTAGAAAGAACAATAAAAATGTTTTTTTTTTTAGATTTTTGTAATTTTTTTAATAATATCTTTATTTAAATATCTTGATTACAAACATGATTGTGATTAGGTTTCAGTCATGTAAAGAACACTCCCCTTCACCAGTGCAACATTTCCACCACCAATGTCCCAAATCTCCCTCCACCTCACCCCACCCCCACCTGTACTCTAGACAGGCTTTCCAGTTTCTTCACATGGTTATGATAGTTCTCAGTGTAGTTATTTCTCTAACTGCACTCACCATCTTTGTGGTGAGATTCATGAAGTAAGCTGGAAGTTCCAGCCCTCTCTTTGTCTCTGGGGATTGTTGCAAAAATGTCTTTTATTTTTCTTAAAACCCATAAATGAGTGATACTATTCTGCGTCTATCCCTCTCCCTCTGACTTATTCCACTCAGCATGATAGATTCCATGTACATCCATGTACATTACTTCATCTCTCCTGACGGCTGCATAATATTCCATTGTGTATATGTACCACACTTTCTTTAGCCATTCATCTGTTGAAGGGCATCTTGGTTATTTCCAGAGTCTGGCTATTGTGAATAGTGCTGCAATAAATATAGGTGTGAGGAAGGGATTTTTGTAATGTATTCTTGTGTTTTTAGGGTATATTCCTAGGAGTGGTATAGCTGGATCAAATGGGAGCTCAATTTTTGTAGGAATCTCCATATTGCTTTCCATAAAGGTTGAATTAGATGGAGAACAACAAAATTTGAGGATTCACTAATTGCAAACTATAAAAGAAAGGTGTAATAATCAAAATAGTGGTATAGACATTAATACAGATTAATAGAACAATGAAATATGATAGAGTTTACAAATAAATGCAAAGATACATAGTCAATTTATACTAAAAGAACCAAGAATATGCAAATTGAAAGGACAATTTTGTAATGGTTGGGAGAAAACTGGACATAGCATTCAATACAACAAAACCAAATTATTATCTTACAGCATACAAAAATTATTCAAAATTGATTAAAGATTAACTTAAGATTTGAAACTATAAGAAAATATAAATTATATATAGTTGACAGTTTACAGGTCTAGATTTTTAAAAATCTTACACCAAGAGCTAAAGCAAAAACAGGAAAAATAAGTAAGTAGACTGTCAAACTAAAATTTTCTCCACTGAAAATGAAAAGGCAATCTTTAGTTGCAAATCATCCATCTGATAAGTTATTAATGAAAAATATAGTAAGTAACATAATATTTGATAGCAAGAAACACAGCCCATTAAAATGGGTTGCAGGATACCCTTAATTCCACCCTCAGCACTGCCCTGCATGTGGAATGTGACCTCAGTAATCAGTCTAAGAGTGAGATATTTAGTGAATTGAGGCCAAATTTGTATAAGCACTGAAATAGGCATGGAACCTTCAGTGAGTCACACAAGTGTGTTAGCATCGACCCCCTTTTATCACAGCAACAACAACAACAGAGGGAAAGGAGTTGAAATAGCAGAAGATCTAGGAGACCCTTTTCAAATGAAGAAATACAAATGGTGAACAGGTTTATGAAAAGATGCTGAACATAAGTAACTCATCAAAGATATGCAAATAAATACTGCAATGATTTATTACCTCAGAACTGTTATAATGACTGTTATCAAAACAAACAAACAAAAAGTGCTGTCTGGAGACATAGTACATGGGGTAGAACACTTGTGGACTTGGGTTCTATCTCCAGCTCCTTTTTGCTATATGCTGAACCCAACAGGAGTGATTCATGTTAGAAGTCCTAAGCATCACAGAGTGTTGATCCAAAAACCAAAGCCTAAGCAACCCATCCTCCCAAAGTAACAAATGATGGTGAGGATGTGGAGAAATGGAAATGTTGTGTAGAGTTAGGGGAGTGTAAACTGGGGTGGCCACTATGGAAAACAGTATTTTCCTTAATAATAGACCCACCATATGGTCTAGAAATTCTATTTCTGGGTATTTAGCCAAAAATAATGAGATCACTTACTTGTTCATTCAGCATTATTTATGATAGTCAAGATATGCAAACACCTATGTTTCCAGTAATAAAAAATGGATAAAGAAAAATTTGATGTGTATCTATAATGAAATGTTATATGTAGTCATTGCATTGAGCCTACACTGAAGGAGTGAGTTTTGTTAAAGTCAAGACAGTGAATTGGCCCCAGAACCAAATTTTATATTATGACCCAGAATCAATTCTATATTACTATTCTCCCTTTGTTCTAAACCCCCTTCCCCCTGTGCTCTTACATCTGGTGTGACTATTTCTAGAATTAATTGTTGAGGCCAATTCATCTGGACATAACTGGAAGGTTGACTCATGTGGCTGGTTTAATTTGTCATGAGTTAGAAGCCTGTCATTATGAGTTCACATAATAGAGCTATCCTGACTCAAATATTATCTTATGAAGTAACCTTTCCTTTGTTCTCAACTTAACATCTTCATTTATATATGTATTTATTTATTTAGTTTGGGTCACACCTGGCAGCACTCAAGGGTTACTCCTTGCTCTACTCTCAGAAATCACTCCTGGCAGGCTCGGGGAACCATGTGGAATGCCAGAATTTGAACCATCATCTTTCTGCATGCAAGGCAAACATCCTACCTCCATGCTGTCTCTCTGGCCCCATCTTCTTTTATTTTTTTATAAAATATAATTATATAAGCACCATGGTTACAAAATTGTTCATGGTTGAGTTTCAGTCATTCAATGTACACCTCCCTTTATCAACACATATGTCCTTACACCAATGTCCTCAGTTTCCCTCCCACTCACCCTGCCTAACCTGTCTCTGGGGCAGGCATTTTACTTTTCTTTCTCTTTCTCTCCTTTTTTGATACTATGGTTTGCACTATTGCTAATGAAAGAGCAATATGCTTGTCACTTTATCCCCCTTCAGCACCAAGTTCTTGTTCAGCGTGATCAGTTCCAACTATCATTGTCAGAGTTGACCATTCACTACCTTAACTGCATTCACCATGCTGTGGCAAGATTCCTACCATGGACATGCCCTTCTGATTCTACTTCATGTTTTTCTAACAGCTGCATAGTATTCCATTGTGTGGATGTTCCACAGTTTCTTTAGATACTCATCTGTTCTCAGGCAGTTTGGTTGTTTTCAAATTGTAGCTATTGTTAACAGAAATGCAGAGAGTTTTTCTGCATGGTGTTTTTTGAGTTTCTAGGCTATATCCCTAGGAGTTGTGTTGCTGGATCAAATGTGATTCCATTGGTTTGTTTTGCTTCCATTTGCTTGGTCGATGATGTTTTTATCCTTTAAGATGCCTTTTGCCCCACTGTCATAGAGAGTTCTGCCTATGCTTTCCTCTGACACCATAAACAAAAAATAAAACTAGTATTCCGATGATACTGTGAATTTCTATGGTATCTGTTGTGACTCCCCTTCCATTTATTATTCAGTTTTTAAGGATTCACTCTTTTTTTGTGAATCTTGCTAGTGGTTTACTGTTCTTGTTAAATTTCTCGAGTCAGCTCTTGGTTTCATTGATCTTCTGGATTGTTTTTGGATTCCAATTTATTAATTTTTGCTCTAAGTTTTATTATTTCCTTCCTCCTGCCTGTTTTGTTAGTCATATTCCAGTTTCTTTTTTAAAAAAACTTTATTGATTGATTGATTGGTTTTTGTGCCACACCCAGCAATGCTCAGGGGTTACTCCTGGCTTTGCACTCAGAAATTGCCCCTGGCAGACTGGGGGATAATATAGGATACCGGGAATTGAACTGGGTCCCTCCCAGGTCAGCCACATGCAAGGCAAATGCCCTACCACTGTGCTATCTCTCCGCCCCCCCAGATAATCCAGTTTCTTAAGTTGTATAGTCAAATTATTTAGGTGGGCCCTTTCTTTTTTTCTGATGAATACTTGAATAGCTATAAACTTTCCTCTTAACACTGCGTTTGCTGTGTCCCACAGCTCATTCTTATTTATTTCCAGGAATGTTTTGATTTACTCTCTACCATACTAATTATTCAATATTGAGCTATTTAATTTCTAGGTGTTTGAGCATTTTTCAGATGAGCCAGCAGTAATAGTCACTGAGTTAGAATAATATTAAACTGTCGACACCTGTGGATCATCTGTAGAACAGAGAAGTGGTTGAAGACCATTGTTTACTATAGCATAGTAAGCTAGTCTCACTGGAGAACTTTATTAAAAATTATTTATTTATTTATTTTGGCCACACCCAGCAGTGCTTAGAGGCCTGAGTTCATTTCTAGCAGAGCTAAGTCTGGTTCTAGCTGGTGGTGTGAGGGCCAGAGGTGTTCAGGGTTTCTAGCCCATCTGAAGCTTGGGGGCTTCTTGGATCATAATTGTCGGTATCTGACCCTTAAATAACATTTAGTGGGTGCCTCAAATGATATTCAGCAGGCCAAGTAAGAGTAACTATCTACAATACTCAGCCAACCTTATGGCAGGTTAATAAAAAGACCCAAGGGTGCAGTGTATTCAGGCCCTAAGGTACCAGCAACCACCAGGACCACCATTTTGATGGTCCTCATTCCCCATGACCATCTTCAGTGATACTCAAAAGAACATGTGCTGTTGGGGATCAGACTCGAGTCCATCACATGTTATGCCTGCTTGTACTTTTTTCTAGGTCAGAACCTTTTAGTAATCATTTAACAATTATCCTTTTCCATGGTTGGTATATATGTATATATGTGGTTTGTATTTGTGTATGTGTGTATTCATTTATTTATTTATTTATTTACCTTTCAGCATCCAATAGTATATATTTGCTAAGCATATTGCATCTCTAAAGGAGTTTCCATGATTTATTTCTAACATTTATTTGCTGCCATGTAGAGGCACGATTTTGAGATATTGAAAGGTCGGCTTGTACCCAAATTATTGTCATTCCAGTTTGGCACTGTACTTGAAATCCTCACCATGGTAACCATTCCATTAAAATCATTAAAGTCATTCTCTTGAAGGTCACCGAGAGTCTGCAAATGTTAGTACTTCAGCTCAGTATACCTCCTTCCATTTGTCTCTTGCTCTCTCATTACCCTTTCCAACCCCCCCTATTTCTTCCATCATAATTTCCATAGCTCTTCATCTATTCAATGGTTGGTAGTGATGTCTGTCTACCATTTACTTGGAAGCAGGATTAACGTACCTTTCCTTAGAAGTTCATTGTGCATTGAGGACTATCAGTAGAGGTTTTCATAGCTAACCATTTCTGCTTGGATTTCTGCTCTTGAAGACAAGCTAGTTTGGAGTTATTGTATTTGATGAATATTAAAGAAACATGTTTTACAACAGCATCAGTGTTTGGTATATATTTTTTTTTACTATACTACAGCCACCACCAACATGCCCTGACCTTCCCGCTATTGTCCTCACTTTTGTCTGTACCACCCTTCTTGCCCTTCTTCCCCCTTCACTTGCTGATTTAGTTCAGTTGTCAGAGTTGACAGATTGATGGGGTCAACATGGAAAAACTTTTTTCTGAACTGTTAATATTCTCTGAAGACTGAGTGAATGCATTAAAAGTCAAGGGAAAAGAGATATATCACAGGGATAGGACTGAGCAACTGGAGAACAGATGGGTTGAATGAACAAAGGAAGCCCGTTTTTCTTCCCTTAAGTAAGGAGAGGACAGGATATTTCATTCAAAGAGATGTTTTCAGTGGTCTTGCTCTGGAAAGTTCAATATCCTTACTTGAAATTGGTTTCTCTTCCCTTTTCCATTCTTTATTTTTTTGGCCACAACTGGTGACGCTCAGGGGTTACTCCTGGCTATGTGCTCAGAAATTGCTCCTGGCTCAGGGACCATATGGGATGCTAGGGATAGACCAAGGTCCTTCCTGGTTCAAAGCATGCAAGGCAAATGCCCTACCATGGTGCTATCTCTCCAGCCCCCTTTTCCATTCTTTTATAGACAATTTAGAATTGTCCTAATGACACACAGGAAGAGTCCCCAGCCTTAAGATAAGGGTCTGGGCAATCAGTTTTATCTTGGGCTGTCAGATTTATTGTTAAGGGAATTGAAGATCTCATCTTTGAAGAAAATTGGGTCCTTGGGGGCTTTTTTAAAAAGATTATTATCAACAATTCTATAGCCTGATATACTTTTGCTAGAGCTGGGAGAAGATAGTGAAAGCCTTCCCAATCTTTTCTGCTCACTGGTTTTTAGCTAAAGTTTCTCTACCCAGTGTGGGGGCAGTTTTTGTCCTTGTCACAAAGGATTGTTTTGTTTTAGTTTTTGTTTTTTTTTTTGTGGTTTTTGGGTCACACCCAGCAGTGCTCAGGGGTTATTCCTGGCTCCAGGCTCAGAAATTGCTCCTGGCAGGCACGGGGGACCATATGGGGCGCCGGGATTCGAACCCGATGACCTCCTGCATGAAAGGCAAATGCCTTACCTCCATGCTATCTCTCCGGCCCCTGTTTTAGTTTTTTTTTTTGGGGGGGGCACACCCGTTTGATGCTCTGGGGTTACTCCTGGCTAAGCGCTCAGAAATTGCCCCTGGCTTGGGGGGACCATATGGGACGCTGGGGGATCGAACCATGGTCCTTCCTTGGCTAGTGCTTGCAAGGCAGACACCTTACCTCTAGCACCACCTCGCCGGCCCCCAAAGGATTGCTTTTATGAGACATTTTTATTTCTTTGCTTAGTTCTTTTATATATCACTTATGAATGATATCACTAGGAGTTTGTCCCTTTCTGGATGACTTATTTTGGTTAAATGACACTTTCTAAAGAATTTTTGTTTTGTTTTGAAGTGCTCAAGGCTTACTATTGACCCTGTGCTCAGGGATCACTTCTGATAGGTGCAGGGGACCTGTGTAGTGCCCAGGACCAAACATGGGTGGGTCTTAGGTTCTTTTAGAAGTTATGTTCCCTAAATATCCAAGCCAGAGTCAATCAACAACAATGAAATCATGAGACCCAAACTTTAACAACGAAACTAAAAAATGCTTTTGTTATGCTGTAAGGGGATGGACTTGGGGAACATTGATGAAGAGAGATTAATGATGAGATTGGTCCTTGAAACATTGTATGTCTGAAACCCAACTATGAATAACTATAAATGACAATGGTTTAAATAAGTCAAAAATAAGGTAAGTTCTCCTCTCTCTTTCCTCCTCCCCCAAGGCTTCTGGGCAATTATCCATTGTTCTTTGATAAGAAGTCATTTTTTTTTTTTTTTTTTTTTGATTTTTGGGCCACACCCGGTAACGCTCAGGGGTTACTCCTGGCTATGTGCTCAGAAGTTGTTCCTGGCTTGGGGGACCATATGGGACACCGGGGGATCGAACCGTGGTCCGTCCAAGGATAGCGCAGGCAAGGCAGGCACCTTACCTTTAGCGCCACCGCCCGGCCCCAAGAAGTCATTTTTAAACTTTGGCCAAAAAAAAAAAAAAACCAAAAAAAACCCACATTTTTTTTTTTTACGTTTTACAACTCTGACCCAGTCTAAATCATTGTTTTCCTGGTGTTTGTTCTTCATTATATTATTTGATGTAAAAAATCCCAAACACCTGGAGTTAGTATTCAAGGAAGGAAATGTGTCTCTGAATGTGCCTAAAATCCCAAAGCTTTTGGTGTGTCTTTAAATGAGAAAGAACATTTATAATTTTGAAATGGGGAGGCAAGACAAGAAAGAGGCACTTCATTGTAAAAATAACAGCTTCCAGTTTTTACAAGGCGAATAACTTATGCAAGAACCAATTTATAGAGATGCTCAAGAGAGTAAGATGGTGTAATACCTAAGGTTTATCCTGAAGAAATGTGTTCTTGCTTTCCCCATAGACAAAGTTGATTTTTTAAAAATATCTTTAGGCGGGGCTGGGGCCGGAGAGATAGCATGAAGGTAAGGCATTTGCCTTTCATGCAGGAGGTCATTGGTTTGAATCCCGACGCCCCATATGGTCCCCCGTGCCTGCCAGGAGCAATTTCTGAGCCTGGAGCCAGGAATAACCCCTGAGCACTGCTGGGTGTGACCCAAAAACCAAAAAAAAAAAAAAAATCTTTAGGCAAATTCCCATAGATGTAAACTATAAACCCAAGTAGGTAAAGCTACATGAAACAAGCAAACTTTTCTTTGATGATTATGTTCATTTTGATGATTTTTTGGGGGGAGATAATTATTCCTTTGGTTGAAATTATTGTGGTGGATCATTAGAGTTAATTTAGCCAAGACTCAGAGTTTAGCTCAATAACTTATATATTTGAAGTTAAAAGGCATGTTTTGGTGACTAAAATGGAGATTTAAGTTCTAGCTAACTGTAAATGGCAATTTGAAATGATGTGTAAAAATTGTATTTCTTTTTCTGGTGCTCTTGCTACTATATATAGACTCAAAAACTGGCCTTGAGGGAATTTTTCAGTAAGTGTATAAGGCTATGAAAAAAGACAATAAAGTTTCTGGAAAATGGAGAATCAGCATGTCTTTTAAAAGAGGAAAAAGAGCATGAAATATTTTTTTCAATTTGAAATCAAGTAAGAAAATTAGTTTAATTGAATTTTTAAAAAGTTTATTAAAATATCTGAGTATGTATTATTTTGTGACTCTATTACCCATAAACATGCATACATTGTTGTGTATGTAAATATTTTAGGGGATTACTATGTTACTCACCCTAAACTGATTGGTGATTGTACCCTACCCTAGGGTGTGACCTGGCATTCTGCCCCCACCCTAGACAGGGTGGCAGATGTGTGCTCCGAGCTGGAAGAGAAAGGCCTCATCCTCCATCCCTCCATCCGTCAACCTCTTCAGGGGCTGACTTGCAACAATACATGACATTTTTGTGTACAAAAATTTTCTGAAGGTGTTAGAGAGATAAGGGGCTAGATAGAGATATAGGGTTTGTATGCAGGGAACCCACGTTTTTTCCTGAGCAATCTCTGATCTCCTGTGCACCATCCAGAGTGATCCCTGAGCAGCTCCAGCCTCTGATCAGCCCCAGTATGGCCCTCAAAGAAATGAATGAGAAAATAAAGCAAGCACCTTACTATTGCTCCAGCCCCACTCATGGCAATTATGAGATCCACAGACACCTTGTGATAGACCATAGACATCTCCCCCAGATGTCTGCTACTTAAGCCGTTTTAAAGATGCTTTACCTTTATTTGACTTTGTACTGAGCCCCAACATCTACCATGGGATACTTATCACCACACACAAGTACAGGCAAGAAACAACCTTTCTGCATCACAGAACACATGATGTTATTTTCTTTTTTCACAGCCCTTTATGTTCACTTTCAGGCATTGCTGGTAAAGAATAAATTTGGACATGACTTTTGGTGAGGTGCTTACTAGTACTTCTGAAAAAATTAAAATATATCTGTGTAGAGAGTTAGCTGTTCTGTTTCTCAGCAGCAATCCTCAGCAGTCTTTTGCAAAGACCTCTCTATGCCTTGCAAAATAAAGCATTATTTAAGATAATAAAAAAATGAAAATGATGTTTCTACACCAACAGGAGTTAAGTAACCTGTGGTCTAGTCAGCATAGTAGAATCATCTTTCTTTTTGTTTGTTTTTGGGGCCACACCCGTTTGATGTTCAGGGGTTACTCCTGGCTAAGTGCTCAGAAATTTCCCCTGGCTTGTGGGGACCATATGGGACGCCGGGGGATCAAACCGTGGTCTTTCCTTGGCTAGCGCTTGCAAGGCAGACACCGTACCTCTAGTGCCACCTCACCAGCCTCAATAGAATCATCTTTAACAACAAAAAATTACTATAATCTTAAAGCATAGGAGAATACATACTTAACAATGTTCAGTAGGAGCTGGAGAGATAGTCCAGTGGGTAGGGGGTTTGTCTTGTACCCCAACACCTCAATGGTGTTCTGAGCCCACCAGGGAGTGATCATTGAGCACAGAGTCAGGAATATGTTCTGAGAGTTCCTGGATGTGGCCCAAAAAGCTAAAAATAAAGTTCTAAAACATGTTAAAATGCAGAACTATTAAAATTCAAAACCAGAAATAGTACTATAAGAGTTGAAACATCTCTCTCCTCCTCCTGGATCCCAACCTGGTCTTCCATAGGACAGAAACTGGTTTGCCTGCTCTTCTTCAACCAACAGAAGCAAGTTTAGATGTTGCCCTGCTGAGGCCTTAGGATTGGTCCTCATATTGCCTTCTAATTAGATGTCTCTTGATTGGTTCCTTTAAATACATGTTAAAAAGATGTTTCCCAATGCCTCCTCATATGACTTTTCACCCTCCCTCTCTGGGTGGACTTTGTTTTTTTTTTTTTTCCCCAATAAAGGCTGTTTTGGAAGCCTAGAGCAGGAGCTGCCATCTTGGCTCCTGGTTCCATGTGGTGGAGCCACAGACTTGTGGGGTGAACAGCTTGCAGTTTGAGTTTCTGGCCCACTATTTCCTCCCAACTGTGTGTGGATTGTTTCCTGTGTCAAAATTGCTGTTGGATTTGCATCTCTTGCCCTACCCAGACTTGGGGCATGGGGATTCCTCTCTCTCTCTCTGGAAATTGTGGAACACACCCCCACAATTTTACACCCTGCCAAGGAATTAATCTGATGGATAAGATAAATACCAAGAGTTTTGAGACCTCCCCAAGCACCGTATCTCTATCCCCAGCTGGATGAATCTGAAGAAGCAGGGTAGCGGTGAAAAATTAATAAAGCGAGCCAGTCAGAAGAGAATCAGGGAGTCAGTCTGTGCCTCGTGGTATCTCTCTCTGAGCAAAAAGCTGAACTGAACTTTTTTTTTAAACCCAGTACAAAATTCTACTAGGTGGGAGAAAAGTAGATTAAGATCTAGGTAGGCTTTTACTTGTCAAAGAAAGAGGTTTAAGGGAAAGAGGAGGATGGGGGAGTGCCTTTGTTTTGGGCTAATAGTTGGGTGTCATATTACAGGCTAGGACAGAGAAATAATATTTGCAGCACCTGTTGGTGCTTCTCAGTGGGGTTTGGTGGCAATGATGTTTGTTTACCGACCACTGGGGTGGGTTTGCCACCATGAGGAACAATCATGGTTCAGGACTGATAAGAAGGCGAGACATTCTCTTAATTATATATTGTCTACATACATATTAAATGCTAACACGCATTTAGAAAAATGTTTCTCTAAACCCTTGATGAATTGAGACTAAACCTGAGAGACAGACAGACAGACAGATAACTTAGAAAACACAATACAACATTTGATTTAATAGTTACCAGCTAAACTTCTCCGGAAAGAGGACTGTAACCTTGGCTTCCAGACCTTCATATAAGGTTACTCTATTTTTAACTTAAATTTTTATTGATTGAAACCACTGTGATTTACAAAGTTCTTCTTAGTTAGGTTTCAGACATACAATATTTCAGCACCAATGCCATCACCAAAGTCATCTCCTTCCACCAATGTTCCCGGGTCCCATCCCATGACACCACCTCCTGTACCCCAAGAGAAGAACAATGGTTTTCAAGAGCATAAATGTTGTGTAATGGGTATAGAGTCACCACATCATGCTCATTACCTAAATGCCAACATCCCTCCCTTACTGGAAACCTGTTCACACTCCACCTTGGTAATCTCAATTCTGAGGTCAGAGTCTAAGTCTTTGTTTTCAATGGACATTGTCTTGGATATTATTCTAGAGAAGCAACTCAGAATTTAGGAGATGATCTTTGAGCACCTATATGGACTGCCAAGGAGAGGCCGTAGGAAGAAGGTATCCCCCTAATATAATAAATAATAAAAATAAATAATAAAAATAATAAATAAATAATAAATATAAAAAATAAAAACTAGGGCTGGTGTCCCAAAGCAGATTCATTCGGTGCTGATGGATGTTTATTCAGGGACAATTTAAATAATTTCATTTGGGGCCAGTTGGCATTTATTCTTTTGGGCTGCAGCCTTATTCCATTGGCTTTAATCTTTTAGAGGCTTTTAGCCTCTCCTAGCTTTTAATGTGCTGTGGTGAGAAAATGAATGAAGTGGGCAGAAGGGGGACTTTCATGCTGTTCCCCTGCACTGACATCAGGGACACAAATAGCAGCATTGTCTTGAGAAGTACACCCCAATTGAGTTCCAGGCGTGTGGCCAGAACAGCCAAGAACAGGGGAGCAGAATTCTATAGAGGAAATGCATTGTCAAATAAAGCCAAAGTGTACCAAGACCATTTCGGGCCCCAACTGAACAAAGGTTTTACCACTACCACGCCCCAACCTCATAGGAATAGAATCTTGCTCTTTAGGGGATGGTTCTGGGCTGGAGTATTTTGAAAGCGGTCCTCAGGTGGTTCTGAGGCATGTGAAAACCACTGCATTAGGGATGAAGATCATTATCAGGAGTTGAGGAAGCTGACTCTGGATACCAGACATCAACTTTTATGCAGAGATATTGGGAAAAACCAAATCATTTTTGAAAGTCTGAGGCAAAAATGGAATCAATTATTCTGATGGCATTTGACTTCTATATAGTGCAGCAACTGAATGAGCAAGCACTGATTCACTTTTCCTCTGGGAAAGAGGTATTTAAACAGCCACCTCCTAGGGATTATAATCTCAAACCCTAAAAACAAAACACCCTCAATTTGATTGCATTTTATAAATGAGAGAGCAAAAATGTGAGTTGGGGGTGTTCAGTGTCTTGCCTGTTCCGATAAAAGGTGGAGCACTGAGAGTCATTCCTCCCTGTGCTCCCACCTCTGGATGCTTCATAATAGGGTCTTGTATGTCTGCCTCACTGACCCTCCTGAGTCCATTCTCATCTCAAGTGTCTCAGAGCTGAGAGAGGGAGACAGAGAATGGTGAATGGCCTTGTTCTGCTTTTTATGGGCAATAAGGGCAGTTAGAAGGGCCCCTCAGAAATGTCTCTCTTGTCCACATGCCTGCAAGTTCTTAATTTGGAAATTGTAGGGAGCAGGTGGATTTACAGATACATGCTCAACTCATCATGAAAAGCAGCCATATAGAATAATAGTGACAGTGATTGCAACAAGATGAAATTAAGTGACCTTTCATCCCCATTTCTCCATTCTTCTAAAAGTTCTTTGCTGAGTATGTATTATGTTTATGAGGAAAAAAGTCAAAAATAAGCTTACATATTTTCCATGGCATTGCCTCTCTAAGCATTATTTCTTCTACATGTGTGGCTTGGACGTATTTACTTAATAATTATTTTAAATGCAATTAAAAAGTGCCATCCCTTTGAAAAACTATCAAAAGGGAATATCCAAGGAACACACCAAACTAATTTAAGCACAACTGATCATGTCCCCTGAATTTCTATCCACACTAATGTTTGCAGGCTTTGGGAAACGAGGATAAAACAAGGATTTTTAGCTAATATGACTCACAAGCTATTGTGGAAAGAACTATTAAAAAAAGACACTATTAGAAAGGGATTCCATCTAGAAGAAAATGCTGGGATGCAAAAAGCAACAGTAAGAAACAGTTAGCACCTGGTAAATCTGAACCATTGCCTATAGCAAACAAAACACATTAAAAAGGAGAGAAATAAAATGAGATGAAGGAGCAGAGAGGTAGCTCAAAGGGTTGAACACATGTCTTTTTATGCAGGATGGTCTACATAGAATGGTTCGTCCTGAGCATTGCCAGGTGTAACTTCCCTCCCCCTGATAAAATAAAATTAAATGAGTTGAAATAAAGAACTACAAGACTATAGAAGAAGAGGACATGTGACCAGTTTAAAAGCCTTCTGAAATCTTGGTAGGATTTAAGAGAAGAAAGGAGATACTGAATAAACTTGTTTTTTGAGAAAGCACATAAGCGTGAATTCAGGATAAATTATCAGAAAATAGAAACATAAAGTGCCATTATGAAATCAGTGGGAAAATGGCAACTAATGGAATGGATAACCTTTAAAGAAAGGAAGAAGCAAAGAGAAGGGGAGAGGTTATTCCAAGCAAATGGCAATAGAAGAGAAGTAGAGGTGATTGACTCTCAGGTCAGAAATTTTATTTTTACTTACATCCTAACAATTTTACTCAGCATGCCTTCATGGGTACTTGGAGAAGGCACGATGGAAAGATTTATATTACTGAGTGACAAAATGCATGAACATCAGGATATTTTGGTCAGTTTCTTTGAACCCCATACAGGTACCCAGGTCCTCAATGGATGTTTGCACACACAACAGGTTGTGTAGTGTGAGAGAATGACAATGATTGTGAGAGCCAGTTGTCTTAGGGCAGGTAGTAAGAAAGTCTGCCCTTTATCTCAGAGTGGGGGCACAGTGGCATCTTGGAAACCCATGCCCTGGCAAAGGTCAACCCAGACTTTGGGTTGGTTCCTTGAGAAATAGATCCAGGAGCTTGAGGAACCCATGGAGGAGTCCTCCCAGTAGGCCTGAGAGAGAAATTGAGTAAATTGGTTTGATGAACCCTCTGGCACTGGGTGAGGTGAAAATGAGTGGGAAGGTGAAAGGACAAGCAATAAAATTTACAGTCTCATTGTGAAGAGTCTTGGGCTGTTAGAAAAATTACCATGAACTTGGTGATGAAAATAACATTGATTCACAGCTGGGAAGGCTGGGCAGTCCAATATTATAGCACCAGCAGATTTACATGGGTTCCTTGTTCTAGTATAGTTATTTTCTTGCTGTCATCCCATACATGGGAAAGAACCATGTGATCTTTCGTGTAAGGACATACATCCCATTCAGCAGGTGTCCATCCTCATGACCTAATTACTTCCCCAACACTCCTCCTAAGGCCACCACTTTTGGCCAATAGAATGTTAGTGTATGAATTTGGGGTGTGTGCATGTATGTATGTGGATATATTGCTCACATACTTAATCCATAACAACACTCAAGGTAGTTTGAATATTTAGCCTACAGATAAAAGTTCATCTAATGTCATCACTAATTTGAGCTGTTGTTCCAAAAGTAAAAAAATGTTTGTATTGATTCATGCCAATGTATTTATTTCTAACTTAAATATAGGTGGGGGAGGAAAATGACTTTTTCTCCTGTCCCTTTTGAAAGCAAATGAACTTTATTTGTTCCTCCATCACGTAGGAAGTGTGTCATGAGAAACTCCAAAAGGTGGCTGGAACGTGGGTGTCTAAAGCATTTTAATGAACAGTAAAATATGGAGAAGGGACCAGGCAAAAGAAAAGGACCTGCAGCTATTAGAAAGAGGTGGCAACTAGTGGGAAGTAAACAGAGGAGACTAATGGAACAGAAGGTTGTTTTTAGCAGGGTTTGTTCCATGCCTCTCTCAGAGATGTACCAGGCTGATAAGAATTCACACTTGTCTCCAAGGATCAGGACTTATCATTATGCATGAAGTACTGAAGATTGGGTTTTATGCCCAGCACCCAGAAGAATTCTTCTGCCTTTCATGTTAGAGAGGGAAAAGACAGTGATTATTTCCTGTGTGTGTTTCTTCTTAATTGCTTTCAACTAAAAATAATCCTATTCCAGAGTGGCATATTTTGGGGTGTCATACTAGAATTACTTTACCCATGATAATTAGATATTATGCACATTTAAAACATATAAAATAGATTTGAAAAGGATGAGGCAAAATGTAATTCTATATTAAATACTACTTCCAACATTATCTTTCTGCGCGCAGTAGATGACTTTTGTGTCCTGGGTGCATATGACTCAGCTTGGAGACCACTGCTATTAATATAAATATCCTCAGTAAAAAAGACATGTATTGGGGCTGTAGAGATAGCATGGAGTAAAGCATTTGCATTTCATGCAGAGGGACGGTGGTTCAAATCCCGGCATCCCATATAGTCCTCTGTGCCTTCCAGGGGCGATTTCTGAGCATAGAGCCAGGAGTAACCCCTGAGTGCTGCCTAGTGTGACCAAAAAAAACAAAAAACAAAAAAACAAAAAACAAAAAACAAAACAAAACAAAACGAAAACAAAAAGACATGTATTATCAAAATTTATTTCCCCATCACCTGCTTATCAGGAACTGGAATTTCTTTTTTTTTTTAATTAAATTTTTTTTTATTGGTTGTTCACTCTGAGGACTTCAAGAGAAACTTCTCCTGCCTGTGCTTGTCTGCCTGTGTTTCTGAATCCTTGAAGGTCTCCTCAGAGGCCTAGGGAGCATACCCCCCAAAAACTGTCAACTAGAGGCAGCAGAAGAGCACGCTTTGCTTCACGGCACTCTTTCTAACCAATGAACCCCACCACAACACGCAGAAAAAAAACACTACAAGCATGACAATGGGGAAACCTCGCAGGCAAACTCCATGCACAGAAAATGAAGACGAAAGCTCGGATGACCTAATAAATTTCAACCACCTGATTAACGTCTTGGATAAGGAACTTAAAATAGCAATATGGAAGATGAATGAAGAACTCAAAGAAAGCATAGATCGATCTGAACAGAACACAAAGACAGAAATCAGAAAACTCCAAACTGAAATAACAGATCTGAAAAACATGGTAGCTCAACTGAAAACCTCAATGGATGGCCTCACCAGCAGGGTATCAGCAGCTGAGGAGAGAATCGGAGTACTGGAAGATGTGATGCAGAAAAACTCAACACAACAGAAGAAATTGGAAAAGAACCTTAAGACAAATGAACAGGCAATGGAAAACATACTCAAGGAATGTGAACAGATAAAAATAGAAGTCTTTGATAAACTCAACAGGAACAACGTAAGAACCATAGGAGTCCCAGAGACCCAGGTAGGAGATCTCCAGGAAGAATCAACTGTCAAAGACATCATCAAAGAGACACTCCCAGAGTTAAAGACCACATACAATCAAATCTTGCATACCCGAAGAGTACCAGCTAAAAGAGACCCAAAGAAAAACACCCCAAGACACATCCTCGTTACAATGACAAATCCCATAGATAGAGATAGAATACTGAAAGCAGCAAGATCAAAAAGGGAAATTACATTCAAAAGAGCATTCCTAAGACTTACTGTAGACATGTTACAAGAAACTCTCAAGGCCAGAAGACAGTGGTGGGATGTTGTGACAAGACTGAATGAAATAAATGCCTCACCGAGAATACTGCACCCAGCCCGACTCATGTTCAGGTTTGAAGGAAGAATACATAGCTTCATGGATAAACAACAGCTCAGAAACTTCACAGATGAAAAACCAGCTGTAAAGGGAAAACTGACAGGTCTACTCTAAGACAAAAAAGACCAACAAACACAGAAAACTTATCTACAAAGATGACATTAAATCCTATGACAATCATCTCCCTCAATGTCAACGGACTAAATTCACCAATTAAAAGACACAGAGTGGCAAAATGGGTCAAAAACATGAATCCAACCTTCTGCTGCCTACAAGAAACGCATATGAATAGTCAGAACAAACATAGACTCAAAATCAAAGTCTAGAGGAAAATCATCCAAGCAAAAAACACCCTCAAAAAAGCTGGGGTGGCCATATTAATATCTGATGACACCAAATTTACACTCAGAAAAGTGGTAAGGGACAAAGATGGACATTATGTCCTAATCAAGGGATATGTGCAACAGGAATAAATCAGACTATTAAACATATATGCACCCATGAGAGACCAGCAAATTATCTAATACAATTACTGACAAATCTGAAAGAAGAAATCAATAATAACACAATAATTGTGGGAGATCTCAACACGGCCCTATCAACACTTGATAGGTCAACCAGACTGAAACCCAACAAAAACATACTATCCCTGAAAAGAGTAATGGAAGAAAGAGGACTAGTAGATATGTATAGGACACTCCATCCCAAAAAACCTGGATACACATTCTTCTCCAATGTACATGGGTCATTCTCCAGAATAAACTACATGCTGACACATAAAACATACCTCCATAAAATCAAGAGGATAGAAATCTTGCAGGCTACCTTTGCTGACAACAAGGCTCTAAAATTAGTTGTGAACTACAAAGCCACACAGAAGAAAAACTTTAACAATTGGAAATTAGACACCCTGCTACTGAACAACCAGTGGGTCCGAGATGAAATCAAAGAGGAAATCAAAACTTTCGGGAAACAAATGATAATGAAGACAGAAACTGCGAGAATCTATGGGACACAGCAAAAGCGGTCCTGAGAGGAAAATTTATAGCTCTACAAGCACACATCAGGAAGGAAGAAGGGGCATACCTGAATAACTTAATTACGCAGCTCAAAAAATTAGAAAATGGCCAACAAAGGGAACCAAGAATAGGGAGACAGAAGGAAATAACCAAGCTGAAAGCAGAACTCAATGAAGTGGAAAAACAAAAAACAATCTGAAAGATCAATGAAAGCATAAGTTGGTTCTTTGAAAAAATAAACAAGATTGATAGACCACTGGCAAAACTCACAAAGAAAGGAAGAGAGAAATCTGATAACCCGTATTAGAAATGAAAAGGGGGAGATCACGACAGATATTGCAGATATCCAAAGGGTAGTCAGAGACTACTTTGAGAAACTTTATGCTACTAAACTTGAGAACCTAGAAGAAATGGAAAAATTCTTGGACACTTATAACCTTCCACATTTAAGTAAGGAGGATGTAGCATATCAAAACACCCCCATCACTACTGAGGAAATTGAAACTGTAATCAAACATCTGCCCAAAAAGAAAAGCCCAGGCCCAGATGGATATCCTAATAAAGTTTTCAAATCTTTCAAGAGGAGCTACTACCAATCCTAGGAAGGCTCTTCCATAAAATTGAAAAAAATTGGAACACTCCCAAACAATTTTTATGAAGCCAACATCACCTTGATACCAAAACCAGACAGAGATGCTGCCAAAAAAAACAATTACAGACCAATATCCCTGATGAATGCTGATGAAAAAGATCTTCAACAAAATCCTGGCAAATAGGACCCAATGCATCATCAAGAAGATCATACACTACGACCAAGTAGGTTTCATCCCAGGAATGCAAGGATGGTTTAACATCCGTAAATCTATCAACATAATACACAACATCAACAAGAAGAAAAATAAAAATCACATAATCATATCAATAGACACAGATAAAGCAGGAAGAAACCTTTCTCAATCTAGTTGAAGCCATCTTCCACAAGCCAATGGCAAATATTATCCTCAATGGAGAAAAACTAAAAACCTTTCCTCTAAATTCTGGTCCAAGACAAGGCTGTCTGCTCTCACCACTCCTATTCAACATAGTACCGGAAGTGCTTGCTATAGCGATAAGGCAAGAAAAAAGATATCAAGGGAATCCAGATAGTAAAGGAAGAAGTCAAGCTCTCACTGTTTGCAGATGACATGATATTCTACTTAGAAAACCCTAAAGACTCTACCAAAAAGCTTCTAGAAACAATAGACTCATATAGCATGGTGGTAGGCTACAATATTAACACACAGAAATCAATGGCCTTTTTATACACCAATAATGATAGGGAAGAGAAGGAAGTCAAGAAGGCAATCACATTCACAATAGTGCCACACAAACTCAAATATCTTGGAATCAACTTGACCAAAGACGTGAAGTACCTATACATAGAAAACTATAAATCCCTGCTCCAAGAATTAAGAGAGGACACACGGAAATGGAAACACATACCCTGCTCATGGATTGGCAGGATTAACATCATTAAAATGGCAATACTCCCTAAAGCATTATACAGATTTAGTGCGATCCCCTTAAATTTACCCATGACATTCTTCAAAGAAATAGATCAAACACTTATGAAGTTCATCTGGAACAATAAACACCCTCGAATAGCTAAAGCACTCCTAGGGAAAAGGAAAATGGGAGGCATTACTTTCCCCAACTTTAAACTGTACTACAAAGCAATAGTTATCAAAACAGCATAATATTGGAATAAAGACAGACCCTCAGATCAGTGGAACAGGCTTGAGTTCTCAGACATTGTCCCCCAGACATACAATTACTTAATTTTTGACAAAGGAGCAAGAAATCCTAAGTGAAGTAGAGAAAACCTTTTCAGCAAGTGGTGCTGGCAGAACTGGTTAGCCACTTGCAAAAAGGTGAACATAGACCCCCAGTTAATATTATGTACGAAAATAAAATCCAAATGGATTAAAGACCTTGATATCAGACCTGATACCATAAGGTATATAGAACAACACGTCAGTAAAACACTTTATGACATTGAGACTAAAGGCTTCTTCAAGGAGGAAACTGTACTTCCCAAACAAGTGAAAGCAGAGATCAACAGATGGTAATACATTAAACTGAGAAGTTTCTGACCTCAAAAGAAATAGTGCCCAGGATACAAGAGTCACCCACCGAGTGGGAAAAACTATTCACCCAACATCCATCAGATAAGGGGCTAATATCTAAAATATACAGGGCACTGACAGAACTTTACAAGAAAAAACATCTAATCCCATCAAAAAACAGGGAGAAGAAATGAACAGACACTTTGATAAAAAAAGAAATACAAATGGCCAAAAGGCACATGAAAAAATTCTCCTCGTCACTAATCATAGGGAGATGCAAATGAAAACAAGGATGAGATACCACCTCACACCACAGAGAATGGCGCACATCACAAAGAATGAGAACAATCAGTGCTGGCGGGGATGTGGAGAGAAAGAAACTCTTATCCACTGCTGGTGGGAATGCCGTCTAGTCCAACCTCTATGGAAATCGATATGGAAATCCCTCCAAAATCTAGAAATTGAGCTTCCATTCGACCCAGCTATACCCTATACCACTCCTAGGGATATACCCTAAGAACACAGGAATACAATACAAAAACCCCTTCCTCACACCTATATTTATTGCAGCACTATTCACAATAGCCAGGCTCTGGAAACAACCAAGATGCCATTCAATAGACGAATGGCTAAAGAAACTGTGGTACATATACACAATTATGCAGACATCAGGAGAGATGAAGTCATGAAATTTTCTTATACATGGATGTTCATGGAATTTATCATGCTGAGAATAAGTCACAGGAAGAGAGACATACACAGAATAGTCTCACTCATCTATGGGTTTTAAGAAAAATAAAAGTAATCTTTGCCACAATTCTCAGAGACTATGAGAGGAGGGCTGGAACTTCCAGCTCACTTTATGAAGCTCACCACAAAGAGTGGTGAGTGCAGCTATAGAAATAACTACACAGAGAACTACCATAATCATGTGAATAAATGAGGGAACTGGAAAGCCTGTCTGGAGTACAGGTGGGGATGGGGTGGGATGGAGGGAGATTTGGGACATTGGTAGTGGGAATGTTGCACTGATGAAGGGGGTGTTCTTTACATGACTGAAACCTAATCACAATCATACATGTAATCGAGATATTTAAATAAAAAAATTAAAATTTTTTTTATTTTGACCAAAGTAAATGACAAATCTTTCACAGTAAAATTTTAGGTACATAGTGACATTGAATCAGAGGCATTCCCACCATCATTGTTGTCCTCCCTCCACCCCTGTTTTCAGCATGCATCCCATATCCCCCTCCTTTGACCCTCAGGCTACTAGTGTAAGTGGTCCACTCTGTATCTAGATTGTTGTAGATGGGGTTTTGATTCTGTTGCCGTTGGCTTTGGATTTGAGGTTTAAGTATGATCATTTTTTATTTCTACTCAATGTTCATATACCTGTTTGGTCTTGGTACCCTCCATTATTTTCACCTCAATTTGTGAGGCAGAACAAGATGGTTCAAATTATGTGATTCTGTTTAAAGAAAAGAAAAAAAAAAAAGAAATGGGGCAAAAATCAAACAAGCAAAAAATGGGAGGAGTCCTGCTAGAGCAGGGGTCTCAAACTCAATTTACCTGGGGGCCGCAGGAGGCAAAGTCGGGATGAGGCAGGGCCGCATAAGGGATTTCACCAAAAACAAAGTCCTTAAACGTCATTATCAACAGTTTTAATTATTTCTTCTGAATATGATTAGAACATTGAGTGAAGATCATGAAGAGTTCTTCTGAACATGGCATCTTTTGCCTATTCCTTGCTGCCAGAGACTTGACTGCGCTTCTTCTCACAAATCTGAACCACATTTGGCTTTAGAGAGGAAGCAATTGAGACCCTCAGTATGGCTTGAAGATGATCACCATTAAGTCTAGACCTGTACTTTGACTTCTTGAAGTTCAATGTGGAGAATAACTTTTCACACAAATATGTGCTCCCAAAAAAGGCATATGGTGAGCTTGAACATTCAGGAAAGCTCAGGGAAGCTGGGGGGCAATTGTCTCAAAAATTGCCCATGCATGTCTGCTTTTCCACTAATCTCCCTGAACGTGGCTTTGAGATCGGAGTTGCATTGCAGGTCAATGAGCTCCATTTGAAGCACAGGAGGGGCATCTTGCACATCAAAGGAAAAGGGATCAACAAAAATTTGGAAAGTGGCTCTATGCTTTTTGAAGTCTGCAAATCTGTGATAAAATTCCTTCTCTAGCTTAAAATAGCATCAACATATTTCTCACCACTAAATGGTATGCCTGCATCCACAAGTTCCTTGCATGCTGGGAAATGGCAAAGGTTTGTCTGAGAGAGCTGGGATTTTCATAACACAAGTTTTGTGGAGAATGTTCTCACATTGTCATAGGCAGCACTGATAAGCTGCCCCGGGCCTTGTAACATCTTGTTTACTACATTCAGCTTATGTGTGATGTCAACAAGTAAAGCTAAGTCCATGAGCCATTTTTGATTACTCAACTCAGAAACAGCATTTCCATCCTTCTCCATGAAGGCTTTCACTTCTTCTCTCAACTCAAAAAATCTTTTCAGGACATTTCCCCTGCTGAGCCAATGTACCTCGGTGAAATAAAGAACATTTCCATATTCTGACTCCATTTCCTCTAAAAAAAAAAGCACAGAACCTCCTGTGCTTTAAGCCCTTGGATCTGATTTGGTTAATGCATTTCACAACAACAGACATCACATTGTCACATGGCAGGCATTTACTGCAAAGGGCCTGCTGATGGATAATGCAGTGAAGAGCAGTGGGCTTCTTTCTCTACACCCTCCTCTTCAAGTTTTTTTGAACAAGTGCCACCAGTCCATTTTTTCTCCCTGTCATCAATGGCGCTCCATCGGTTATTACTTCAACAAACCTCTTTCATGGCAAACCTGCATTCTCAAAGGCATCACACAGATGCCAAAATATCTCATTAGTGGTGGTCTGGCCATGCATTGGAATTATTGTGAGCAGCTCCTCTGTCAATTTCAAATTGCAATCAACAACAGGGACATAAATTGTGAGCTGAGAAGTGTCTGTTATATCTGTGCCCTCGTCAAGAGCAACTGAGTATGCATAAAAACATTTGGCTTTCTCACACAGTTGATGATAAATGTCACTTGACATGTCAGAAATGTGCTCTGCCACAGTGTTGGCAGAAAGCTGACTTTGCGAAACTGACCTTTCTTTTCCAGACAGATAATACTTGCAGCCTGTAACATGCATATTTTTTTAAACAAACTCTCTTTCTGTGAATGGTTTCCCTGTCTTAGCAATCATATCACTAACCATGTAACTAGCTTTGACTGATATAACATTCTCTTTGGTTGCTTTCTTGAAGAAATCTTGTTGCCTCATTAGACATGCTTAAAGACTGGCAACCTGCTTGGCTCTCTCATTTCCTTGATATTTTGCACATTCCTCAGCATGTTTAGTTGAATAATGGCGTTTCAAGTTGTATACCTTGTGCACTGCAACTTTCTCTGAGCAAATAAGACATGTGGGGATGCCCCTGTGCTCAACAAAGAAATACTGCATCTCCCACTTTTTTTAAATTTAAACACCATCATTACATACATGATTGTTTTTGGGTTTCAGTCATGTAAAGAACACCACACATCACCAGTGCAACATTCCCATCACCAATGTCCCAAGTCTCCCTTCTCCCCACCCGACCCCCGCCTGTACTCTAAACAGGCTCTCCATTTCCCTCATACATTCTCATTATAAGGAAAGTTCAAAATGTAGTTATTTCTCTAACTAAACTCATCACTCTTTGTGGTGAGCTTCCTGTGGTGAGCTGGAACTTCCAGCTCTTTTCTCTTTTGTGTCTGAAAATTATTATTGCAAGAATGTCTTTCATTTTTCTTAAAACCCATAGATGAGTGAGACCATTCTGCGTTTTTCTCTCTCTCTCTGACTTATTTCACTCAGCATAATAGATTCCATGTACATCCATGTATAGGAAAATTTCATGACTTCATCTCTCCTGACAGCTGCATAATATTCCATTGTGTATATGTACCACAGTTTCTTTAGCCATTCATCTGTTGAAGGGCATCTTGGTTGTTTCTAGAGTCTTGCTATGGTAAATAGTGCTGCAATGAATATAGGTGTAAGGAAGGGGTTTTTGTACTGTATTTTTGTGTTCCTAGGGTATATTCCTAGGAGTGGTATAGCTGGATCATATGGGAGCTCGATTTCAAGTTTTTGGAGGAATCTCCATATCGCTTTCCATAAAGATTGAACTAGACGGCATTCCCACCAGCAGTGGATAAGAGTTCCTTTCTCTCCACATTCCCGCCAACACTGTTTATTCTCATTCTTTGTGATGTGTGCCATTCTCTGGGGGTGTGAGGTGGTATCTCATCATTGTTTTGATTTGCATCTCCCTGATGATTAGTGATGTGGAGCACTTTTTCATGTGTCTTTTGGCCATTTGTATTTTTTCTTTGTCAAAGTGTCTGTTCATTTCTTCTCCTCATTTTTTGATGGGATTAGATGTTTTTTTATTGTAAAGTTCTGTCAGTGCCTTGTATATTTTGGAGATTAGCCCCTTATCTGATGGGTATTGGGTGAATAGTTTTTCCCACTCAGTGGGTGGCTCTTGTATCCTGGGCACTATTTCCTTTGGCATCTCCCACGTTTCCTGAAATTGTCTGTGTTCGTCATCAATCTTTCTCTTCACTGCAGGCTTTGATGAAGTCATGACAAAATCTAATTATGTAATAAACTTCTCTCCCTTCTCTCCCTTAGGCCTCTGATAATGCAAGGGACAGCGGGCAGAAGCAGCCAAAGTGATGTCTGTGCTAGGCGCAAAGTATTCGCGATTATTTGCTTACCAAATATTCACAATAAAAAATCGCATTAGTGACGAAACTACACCTGCCCAGTGGGGCCCAACTGTGAAAAATTGTGAGTGCTGCCTGTGTGTGTCTGTCTCCTGTCCTGTCACGTGAAACTCTTGGGAGTGATCCAAAAAGAGGCTCCAGAAAACTCGCTCTCTCAGAAGCTCATTCTAGGGCAGGAATATCAAGGAATTGCTTCATAACGTGAAAACTGGCTAAAAGCAGTACTTTGCAGAAGCCAGGTCCCATGTTTGTGACGTCACACTGAGAAAATCTATGAAACTACGCCTACCCAGTGGGGCCCGACTGTGAAAAATTGAGTGCTGCCTGTGTGTGTCTGTTTCCTGTCCTGCTCTGCTTTGCTACACAGCCCTGCGCTCTTTCTAAGGAAAGAACACCATCGCAACAAGAAGAAAAAAATCACACTAAGAACTGTGCTGGATCACTGAAGCCAAGTATTTTTATCCAGACTGTCTTCTCTGCTACGTGCTAAGGCCTAAGATTTGATCCTGTGAGAGGCCTCATCCATGGAGTACTCCCCTCCCTTGGAGGCAAGTCAACCCACCCAGAAAAGGTGGAGCCAGAGGAGTGTGCTGCATATATCATTTAGCCAAGGAATACCACCACAACACGTAGAAAAACCCACAATAGAAGTGTGACAATGGGGAAACAACGCAGGCCAGCATCAGACATAGAGAATGAAGATGACAGTTCTGATGACCAAATAATGACCAACCAACTAATCAACCTCTCAGATAAGGACTTTAGACTAGCAATATGGAAGGTGCTCAAAGAACTCAAAGAAACCATGGATCAAGTTGAACAGAACACTAACAAGAACCAAGAAAATATGAAGACAGAAATCACAAAACTCCAAACTGAAATAACATGTCAACTAATAGGCCTGAAAAACTCAGTAAATGAAGTGAATGACAAAATGGATAAGCTCTGGGACAGGGTAACAGAAGCTGAGAATAGAATTGGTGCAGTGGAAGATGAGATAAATAATAATTCCATATAGTGGGAGAGATTGGAAAAAAATTAAAGCAAATGAACAGACAATGGAAAAATTAGTCAAAGAATGGGAACAGATGAAAATAGAAGTCTATGATAAGCTCAACAGAAACAACTTAAGAATCAGCAGAGTCCCAGAGACGCAGAAAGAACATTTCCAGGAAGAATCAATGGTCAAGAACATCATTAAAGAGAAACTCCCAGAGCTAAAGAATATATGTGATCAAATCCTGCATGCTCAAAGAGTACCAACCAAAAGAGACCCCAGAAAAAATACCCCAAGACACATCCTAGTCACAATGACAAATCCCACAAATAGAGACAGAATTCTGAAAACAGCAAGATCAAAAAGGGAAATTACATTCAAGGGAGCATCCTTGAGATTTACAGCAGACCTGTCACCAGAAACACTCAAGGCCAAAAAGTAGTGGTGGTATATTGTGACAAGACTGAATGAAATGAATGCTTCACCTAGAATACTGTACCCAGCAACACTTACTTTCCGATTTGAGGAAGAATACATGGTTTTACAGACAAAAAACAGCTCAGAAACTTTACAGACTCAAAACCAGTCTTAAAAAAAAAGGAAAGACCTAATTTAAGACAAGACTAACCAAAAGACACACCAAATTTTGATATAAAGATGGCGTTAAATCCCAGGACAATTCTTTCCCTCAGTGTCAATGGACTAAATGCACCAGTTAAGAGACACAGAGTGGCTAAATGGATCAAAAAACTCAATCCAACCTTCTGCTGCCTACATGAAACGCACCTGAATAGTCAGAACAAACATAGACTCAAAATAAAAGGCTGGAGAAAAATTATCCAAGCAAACAACACCCATAAAAAAGCTGGAGTGGCCATACTAATATCAGGTAATGCAAACTTTATACTCAGGAAGGTTGTAAGGGACAAAGATGGACATTTAATATTAAACAAAGGGTATGTAGAGCAGGAAGAAACTCTCTTAAACATATATGCAACGAGTGAAGGTCCAGCAAAATATTTAATTCAACTGTTGACAAATCTGAAGAAGGATATCAATAACAACACAATAAATGTGGGGGACCTCAACACGGCTTTGTCAACACTGGATAGGTCAACCAGACTAAAACCCAACAAAAATATACTAGACCTGAGGAGAGAAATGGAAGAAAGAGGCCTAGTGGATATATATAGGACACTCCATCCCCAGAAACCTGGATACACATTCTTCTCCAATGTACATGGGACATTCTCCAGGATAGACTACATGCTGGCACATGAAACATATCTCCATAATATCAAGAGGATAGAAATATAGCAGGTACCTTTGCTGACCTCAAGACTCTGAAATTATTTGTGAATTCCAAAGGGACACAGAAGAAAAACTTTAACACCTGGAAGTTAAACAGCCTCATACTGAATAACCAGTGGGTCCGAGATGAAATCAAGGAGGAAATCAAAAGGATCCTGGAAACAAATGATAATAAAGACACAAACTATCAGAACTTATGGGACAAAGCGAAAGCAGTACTGAGAGGAAAATTTATAGCTTTGCAAGCACACATCAGGAAGGAAGAAGGGGCTTACCTGAGTAGCTTAATGACACAACTCATAGAACTAGAAAGCGCTCAACAAAAGGACCCAAAAATAGGGAGACAGAAGAAAATAACAAAGCTGAGAGCAGAAATCAATGAAGTGGAAACCCAAAAATCAATCTGAAAGATCAACAAAAGTAGAAGTTGGTTCTTTGAAAAAACAAACAAGATTGATAGACCACTGGCTAAACTAAAAATGAAAGAGAGAGAGAAACTTGATAACTCATATTAGGAATGAAAAAGGAGAGATCACTACTGATATGACAGAGATTCAAATGGTAATCAGAAACTACTTTGAGAAACTCTATGCCACAAAATATGAGAATCTGGAAGAAATGGAAAAATTCTTTGACTCCTATAATCTTCCATGGTTGAAGGAAGAGAATGTAGCATATCTAAACACCCCCAGCACTATTGATGATATTAAAACGGTAATCAAATGTCTGCCCAAAATCAATAGCCCAGGCCCAGATGGATTTACTAATGAATTCTTTCAAACTTTCCAAGAGGAACTACTACCAATCCTGGCAAGACTCTTTCATGAAATTGAAAAAACAAAAACACTTCCAAATAGCTTTTATGAAGCCAACATCACCTTGATACCTAAACCAGACAGATGCTATGAAAAAAGAAAATTACAGTCCAATATCGCTGATGAATGCAGATGCAAAGATCCTCAACAAAATCCTGGCAAATAAGATTCAGTGCCTCATTAAGAAGATTATCCACTACAATCAAGTAGCTTTCATCCCAGGAATGCAGGGATGGTTTAATATCCATAAATCTATCAACATAATACACAACTTCAACAAGAAGAAATATAAAAATCACATGATTATATCAATAGATGCAGAGAAACCGTTTGATAATGTCCAACACCCATTCTTGATCAAAACTCTCAGCAAGAGGGGAATGGAAGGATCCTTTCTCAATATAGTTAAGGCCACCTACTACAAGCCAGAGGCAAATATTGTCATCAATGGAGAAAAACTGAAAGCCTTTTCTCTAAATTTTGGCACAAGACAAGACTGTCCTCTCTCACCACTCCTATTCAACATAGCACTAGAAGTACTTGATATAGCGATTAGGCAAGAAAAAATATCAAAGGAATCCAGATAAGAAAGGAATAAGTCAAGCTCTCATTGTTTGCAGATGACATGATTCTCTACCTAGAAAACGCTAAAGTCTCTACCAAAAAGCTTCTAGAAACAATAGACTCATATAGCAAGGTGGCAGGCTACAAAATTAACACACAAAAATCAATGGCCTTTCTATACACCAATAGTAATAAGGAAGAAGTGGACATTAAGAAAAGAACCCCATTCACAATAGTGCCACACAAACTCAAATATCTTGGAATCAACTTGACTAAAAATGTGAAGGACCTATACAAAGAAAACTATAAAACTCTGCTCCAAGAAATGAGAGGACACTTGGAAATGGAAGCACATACCCTGCTCATGGATTGGCAGGATTAACATAATCAAAATGGCAATACTCCCCAAAGCATTGTACAGATTTAATGCGATCCCTCTAAGCAGGGGTCCTCAAACTTTTTAAACAGGGGGCCAGTTCACTGTCCCTGAGACTATTGGAGGGTCTGACTATAGTAAAAGCAAAACTTACGAACGAATTTTATGCACACTGCATATATCTTATTTTGCAATGAAGAAACAAAACAGATAGAAATACAATATGTGACCCGCGGGCCATAGTTTGAGGACCACTGCTCTAAAGATACCCATGACATTCTTCAAAAAGTGGATCCTGATCACTTTTGAAATTCATTTGGAACAAAAAACACCCTAGAATAGCTAAAACAATCATTGGGAAAAAGAATATGGGAGGAATTACTTTCCCCAACTTTAAACTGTACTACAAAGCAATAGTTATCAAAACAGCATGGTATTGAAATAAAGACAGGCCCTCAGATCAGTGGAATAGGCTTGAATACTCAGAGAATGTTCCCCAGACATACAATCACCTAAATTTTGATAAAGGAGCAAGAAATCCTAAATGGAGCCAAGAAAGCCTCTTCAACAAGTGGTGTTGGTATAACTGGCTAGGCACTTGCAAAAAATTGAACTTAGACCCCCAGCTAACATCATGTATGTAGGTTAAATCAAAATGGATGAAAGGCCTCGATATCAGACCTGAAACCATAAGATATATAGAACAACACGTAGGTAAAACACTCCAGGACATTGAGACTAAAGGCATCTTCAAAGAGGTAACTGCACTCTCCAAGCAAGTGAAAGCAGAGATTAACAGAAGGGAATATATTAAACTGAGAAGCTTCTGCACCTCAAAAGAAATAGCGCCCAGGATACAAGAGCCCCCCCTCACTGAGTGGGATAAACTATTCACCCAATACCCATCAGATAAGGGGCTAATCTCCAACATATACAAGGCACTGACAGAAATTTACAAGGAAAAAACATCTAATCCCATCAAAAAATGGGGAGAAGAAATGAACAGACACTTTGACAAAGAAGAAATACAAATGGCCAAAAGACACATGAAAAAATGCTCCACATCTCTAATCATCAGGGAGATGCAAATCAAAACAACTATGAGGTACCACCTCACACCCCAGAGATTGGCATACATCACAAAGAATGAGAACAAGCAGTGTTGGCAGGGATGTGGAGAGAAAGGAACTCTTATCCACTGCTGGTGGGAATGCCGTCTAGTTCAATCTTTATGGAAAGCAGTATGGAGATTCCTCCAAAAACTAAAAATCGAGCTCCCATATGACCCAGCTATACCACTCCTAGGAATATACCCTAGGAACACAAAAATACAATACAAAAATCCCTTCCTTACACCTATATTCATTGCAACACTATTGACCATAGTAAGACTCTGGAAACAGCCAAGATACCCTTCAACAGATGAATGGCTAAAGAAACTGTGGTACATATACACAATGGAATATTATGCAGCTGTCAGGAGAGATGAAGTCATGAAATTTTCCTATACATGGTTGTACATGGAATCTATTCTGCTGAGTGAAATAAATCAGAGAGAGAGAGAGAGAGAAAGATGCAGAATGGTCTCATCTATGAGTTTTAAGAAAAATGAAAGACATTCTTACAATAATAACTTTCAGACACAAAAGAGAAAAGAGCTGGAAGTTCAAGCTCACCTTATGAAGCTCACCACAAAGAGTGATGAGTTTAGTTAGAGATATAACTACGTTTTGAACTATCCTAATAATGAGAATGCACGAGGTAAAAAAAAGGCCTGTCTAGAGTACAGGTGGGGGTTGGGTGGAGAGGAGGGAGATTTGGGACACTGGTGATGGGTATGTTGCACTGGTGATGTGTGGTGTTCTTTACATGACTGAAACCCACACACAATCATATATGTAATAAAGTTGTTTAAATAAAAAAATTGCATTAGTAAGGAAAATCGCAAATAATAGCATTAAACATTTGCATACTCTGAACGGAACTGCTCAGGGTATGTGAATGTTTAATGTAATTTTTTTTACTAATGCGATTTTTACTGCAATTATTCAATAATCGAATAATCGCAAATACTGCAATATTTGAAGGCCAGCCAAGGGCCACAAAATGTTGTACGGAGGGCTGCAAATGACCCGCGGGCCGCGAATTTGAGATCCCTGTTCTAGAGGCTATAAATACCAGTTTAAGAGAAGAAAGGGAAAAAGGGAGAAACATAACAATACAAATCCCGGTGTCCCATATGGTCCCCTGTGCCTGCCAGGAGCTATTTCTGAGCAGACAGCCAGGAGTAACCCCTGAGCACCGCCGGGTGTGGCCCAAAAACAAACAAAACAAACAAACAAACAAAAACAAAACAAAAAAAAAAAGAAAATCTCTGACTATCTCTGTTTTGGGCTCTTCAATGGACAAAGTGGAATAATAACCTTATATATGTATAGAGATCTGAATCACAGATGAAGAAATGTGAAAAAATGTAAAGAACCTGGGGCCAGAGCGATGGTGCAGCAGTAGGGCGTTTGCCTGACCCAGGATGGAGTATGGTTTGATCACCTGGTGTCCCATATGGTCCACAAGCCAGGAGCGATTTCTGAATGCATCGCCAGGAGTAACCCCTGAGCATCACTGGTGTGCCCCCGCTCAAAAAAAAAACCACCCAAAACAAAAACAAAAACCCTAGAAGACTGTCTGTCTGGCCCAGAGTAGGAACTTAAAAATATCAGCTGCTATCATTAATCTCTTTTTCTCTCTCTCTTTTTGGTTTTTGGGCTACACCCAGTGGTGTTTGGGGGTTACTCCTGGCTCTTCGTTCAAGGATCATTCCTGGCAGTGCTTGGGAGACAATATGGAATGCTAGGTCTGCCGTGTGCAAGGCAAACGCACATACCACTGTGCTGTCGTTCTGGCCCTCTGTGAATCTATTTTGCATTTTTTCAGGTGTGTCTTTTTGAGTTTTCTTGTTTGAGTTTTCAGAGATTCTTGTTCTTCGCAGTAGGCATCTGCTGACTGCCAAGATATTGCTTCTGAGTTTACCAGGTCATGTGTGTTGGGGCTGACTTAAACCTGCCTCTACCCTCTTGATCTTGCTTAATTCTTGCCAAGTTAATAATGTGCGATGTTATTAATAGGCATCAATAACTTCATGCTATCCTTATCAGATGACATTTGCATTTTAACAGTTTTTGAGACCTTGACTCAAAGTAGTGAGTAATGCGACTATTTTAGGTCTCTTGGCAGTGAGAAATAGTCCTTGGACTGGGAGAAGCTTTTCCTAAACTAAATTTATATCAAGCCGACAGTTGCTTGCTAGGTTCATTCAGAACATATTGTGTGCCTTGTTTTGGGGATTGGGAGTGACTTAAATAAATTAACCAATATTTTAGTCACCTGCTATGCACCAGGAATCATGTTTAGTCATGTGGAAGGACATGAAGTTGCTTAATCTTCATTTCAAGGAATTTACGACCCAGTTAAAGTGAAAATAGAAAAGGTAGTTCTCATTGTTTTCAAGGTCAAAGTTGACCTAACAGTCCTGCTTTCCAAGTCAGTAGGCATCAGATAGTACATCAGGTCCAGAAGAGGGTAGAATAAATGAAGCTTTCACCACATATGCAAAAAAAAATTTTTTTTTTTTTGGTTCACACCAGGCACCGCTCAGGAGTTACTCCTGGCTCTACACTCAGAAATTGATCCTGGCAAGCTCAGGGGACCATATGCCGGGATTTGAACCACCGTCCTTCTGCATGAAAGGCAAACGCCTTACTTCCATGCTATCGCTTCAACCCCACATATGCAAAATTTAAGAGCACACCTACAACTTCAATAGCCAGAGATTTTTTTTTAATTTTATTTTATTGAAACCATCGTGATTTACAAAGTCCTTCATAGTTGGGTTTTATACATACAATGAATCAGGCCTATAAAGTAAAAATATAAAAAAGCATGAGTTGGGTGAGGCCACCAGACACTGTGTTTCTAACCACTCAGACCGACGGGACTGATGAAGCAGGGTAGTGGTGGAGAAATAATACATAGCAGTCATAAAAGATATTCATTGGAGTCAGCTCTCTCTGCCATGTGCTGCCTATGTACCAGGTACTTTCTCTCTCTAGCCAAAAAACCAGACTCCTTTCTTTATTCTCCAGAACCCCACTCACGGGGGGGGGGGGGGAGTGGAAGGGAAAAGCACCCTGTAATCCAGATGGGCTTTTACATACCAAATGAAGAGATTAGGGAAAAAGGAAGTTAGGGGGGAAGGATTCACTTTACAAAGGCCAATCCCACTACCAGTGTCTGCCTCCCTCCACCAATGTTTCGCAAGATCATCCCATATCACCCACTGGCCCCCCAGTCTGCCAGACCCATTTTAAGTTTAGATTGTTAAAGTTTGGGCCTCTTGATTCCATTGTTGTTGCCTTCGGCTTGGATATTTTGTTCTGTCCTTGTTAATACTACCAGTGCACCTGAGACCACTGGCCCTCATCCTTTCATATTTGTGTTTCTCCTTTTTCACTCAGTTTCTTTTCTTCTCACTATACTCTGAGGTTAAGGGGTGTTCAAGGCAATTCCTATTTAGACCATTGTGTTTCTTCATGCAGTTATTCTAAATACTACATAGAAGTAATGTCATCCTGGGTTTATCCATTTTCTTCTTAGCCAGTGATTTTTATAGAGGCCTCCCTTGAACCCCTTGTATGCTTGGGTTCTAGTCTTTTACACACTAGGTATGTGCTCTACCACTGGAACTACACACCGAAGAGATGACATTACTTTTATTTTTACTTTTTTTAATTTTGTTTTGGGGCCATGTCCAGGAGTGCTTGGGAGTTACTCCCAGCTAAATGTTTGGGGATTTCTCCCAGCAGTGCTCGGGGAATCATGAGGTGCTAGAGATTTAAGCTAGATCTCCTGTGTACAAAGCATGTTGTCCAGTCTCCAGCCCTTAAAACAATATACATATTATATATACATGTTTTTTATAAATATGTGCAAGTCAAGCACTCTCCTATTGCCTACATCCTAGACTGAGAGATCATATTTATCACAATGATTATTTTTTGATCCTCCCATATGGTGCCAAGGAGGGATAGGTTCATTCCTGCTAATTCTCAGCTGAGTCAGTGGCCCAATGTTGGGGTTTAAGGATATTTTGCTGCTTAGACTCTGCTGCAGGGGACATCTATTAACAACCTGGAGTTAGGGGTCTCAAACTTGCCGGCTGGCCCTCAGTACAACATTTTGTGGCCCTGTCCTAGAGGAATCTTTTTTTGTTTTGTTTTGTTTTAGTTGTTTGGGTCACACCCCTCAATGTTCAAGGCTTACTACTGACTTTACACTCATGGATCACCCCGACTCTGCCTCCTGCGGCCCCCAGGTAAATTGAGTTTGAGACCCCTGCTGGAGAAGCTTAGGAGACCATAAGATGCTTGGCAGATATGCCCAGGTCAAGCACCTACCTGGAACCTAACCACTGTACTACTCTGATCCCAGAGTTTGTTTGTTTGTTTATTTATTTATTTATTTATTTGTATATGGGCTATACCTGGTGTCACTCTGGGGTTAGTTCTGGTTCTGTGCTCAAAAATTACTCCTGGTGGGCTCAGGGGACCATATGGGATGCTGGGGATCAAACCCAAGTTGGTCCCAGGTTAGCTGCATGCAAACTAAATGCCCTATCAACTGTGCTATTGCTCTGGCCCCAAAAGTTTATATTTTTAAATAGACAAGATTATTACAAAAATCATGCTTAGTTTGTAATGATGAAATATGTTTAAAAATATCAGAAATTTAAATAAGTTTGCATCAGTGTTAATGTTTTTTCCTTGTCATAGGCCTGCTATCTTTAATAATTTAAATATGACTATATTTTTGATATTACTGCACATATTACTAATATAGTAATATAAGTATTACTATGAATATCACAAATTAGCAACAGAAATATTACTATGTCTTAAATATCACCATACTTTAAATATTCTTTATTTAAATAAATGTTATTTAATATAAATATTAAATAATACTTTAACAATTTTAAATAAGTTTGCATCAGCATTAAAAATTTTTCCTCTTGTCATAAACTTGCCATCATGCTGAAATACTGATATTAAAGTCTGGACTTAATATCACCTATGAAAAAAGAGAAATTTATGTCCTCTTTTCCAGTTTAGACGCCCTGTATTTTTCTTGTATAAATGCACTGGCTAGAACTTCCCATAATATGTTGAATAGTATGGTGAAAGTGGGTATTTTTGCATTGTTCCTGATTTAAAAAGCAAGCTTTCAGTCTTTTGCTATTAACATGATGTTTGCTATGGGCTTTTCATATCTGACTATTATGATGCTGAAGTAGTTACCTTCCATTCCTAATTTGTTGAAATTTTTTAATCAACAAAAGGATGTTCAATTTTGTGTCATAATTTTTTTGCACTTAGGTGATTGTGTGTTTTTTATCCTCTATTCTGCTAATATGGCTCATCACATTGGTGGCTGCCTGCTAAATAGTTCCCCAGCGACAAGAATAAATACTATTTAGTCATGCTGTATAATTTTTGTCCTCCGCTCTGAGCTCTGTTTGCTAGCATTTTCTGGAGGATATCTGTGTCTGTGTTCAGAAGATATCTTGCAATTTTCTTGTAGCCTTTAGCTTTGGTATCAGGATAATCCTGATCTCAAAAATACAAATCAATCTAGGCTCCCTTTTCTTCACTTTCATTTAGAAAGAATTTGAGAATTGTTGTTAGTTCTTTAAAAATATGGTAGGTAGGATGGGAGGGGAAGTACAAGGGAAAAAAAGTGCTTGTTTTGCAGATGGTCAACTCTAATGTGATCTCAGGAACTGCAGATGTGCCTGCAGTGGTCCCTGAACACAGAGCCAGTAGTCTCTGAACAGCCAACTAGCAGGCCTGACCTAAACATTCCCCACCTTTCAAAACATTTATTTGGTAGGTTTCACCAATAAAATCAGCCCCCAGACTTCTCTTAAAAGACTTTTGATATTTGGTTTCTCTAGATTTTCTATTTTTGCCAATTTTGTCTTGGTAGGTTTTATGTTTTGAGTCAATTGTCCATTTCCTGTAGGCTCTCTAATGTGTTCATAGTTCTTTTGTGAAACCTGTGGCACTCTAGAATGAAGGTAATGACTCCACATTTCTGATTTTTTGGTGATTTGTGTCTTCTGCCTCACCTCTTCAGGCTATCTGAAAGTTTGTCAGTGTTATCGATCTTTTGGAAGAGCTTTCTTAAAAATCATCTGAGTTACTGCTTTTCTTGTTCTTTTTGTCTTTGCTCTGTTGAACTAAGACAGTGTGTTCCAACCAGGTGAGCTAGAGCGAGGCAGAGTGGTCTCCTGCATATTCTTTCCACATCTCAGAACCTGACAGTCAGTTTTCTGTTTTCTTCCCATCTTTTGATGATGAAGTGACTTCCCTTCAGAACCATGGGGGTCTTCTCATGAGAGAAAGTGTGGAGACCAGTTGAGAAGCAAGACCCCAGGAAGACCTCTCCCTGGATCCTGGGTATCCATAGGTGGCTATAATTAGCTTCATCAGCCTTGGACTTTGCTGGCAGTTTCTGGAAACACAGCTGCAGTCTCCTCCATGAATGTGAGTGCTATGTGGAAAGCCCAGGCCACCTGTCCTTCTATCTGTATTTTCCCCCCTCCAAGAGCTGAGTGATTGCCTAGAACAGCTGTAGGCATTTGTGTTTTCTTTTTATAAACTCTAAGTAACTGAGTGAAAAGTAAAGCTGATTATGTCATTGAGTCCTTTCATATGGATGAACAAGAGTAGAAAATGGAGTTAGTCATGGTAAATCCAAGGTTTACACAGTAGAAGAAACAGTGACTTTTATTGTGGGAACAGTGAACATAAAAACACTATTTTTTTGTGGGGCAACTATCTTTATTTTGTTTATGTTTATTTAGATAAACTATATTTGCTCCATGTTTTTTTTCTTCTTTTTTTGAGGGGGCCATACGCAATAATTCTCAGGATTACTGCTGCTCATAAATTCCTCATGGCAGACTCAGAGGAGAATATGAGATGCCAGGCATTGACCCCACATTGAGTGTGTGCAAGGCAAATGTCATGCCCCCTTTCCTATTTCCTAGCCTTGCCTTTTTTTTTTAAATCCTATAAACACTAAGTGCATCCATAGCAGAGGATAGCAGAGGAATCTATGTTTATGGTGTACCGCATGCTGTACAGAAAAGAGAGTCAACTATTTTAGGATTAGGAGCCCCTAACAATTGGTTTGTGCTCAAGGCCTTGGAATTATTGGAGCTGAAATTATTGTAGAGTTCAGGCATTTCTGTAACTATGCTGAACTATGCACTCAGAACTATGCTAGACACAGTTATATTTTAGCATCATAGCACCAAATCAAGAATTGAGGTGACTGGAATCAGATTTCTGGTTCTCATGTTGATGCCGGGGGCCTTTGCTATTGAGTTTGATCTAGAGGCCCATAAAAGCAAGAAGGCATCTCACTGAGCAGGAAGTGGATTCTCTGATGGTATTACAGCTCTTCCAGAAATGTGAGAACTACAATTTT